>NW_010426153.1:10684-38864 GCF_000710305.1 Buceros rhinoceros silvestris | reverse complement strand
GGCCGAAATTTCAGCCTAACATTTAGAAATCCCCCAATCTCCCTCTTACCCAGATTTCTCTCCTTGTACTTTGAATAAAATCTCATTCATGTGGAACCTGAATTATAGCTCTCTGGGCACAGTCCTGGCTCACATCCGTTAAAGGGAATCTTACAACACCATTTTTAGTTCTTTTCCTCATCCTGGGTCAGTTTCAAAACTCACCCCTTCCTATCTCACCTATCATTGCCTACAAACCACTTCTGCATCTGCCCCTTGAGTAACGAGCTGCTCTTTACAGTTTTATTTCTTCATTATTTTCCATTTGCTTTCCTTTCCCAGAAGAGCCTCCTCTGGCCAACACATCCTGACCTGGAGCCTTCCTCAGCCTCACACCTGCCTCTCAGCTCTCTGTTCCCTTAGCTCCAAAACCAAGGATACTCCCAATGCCAACAGTTTTGGATACCTCCCCGAGTTGACATCTGACCCTCCCCCTGCCCTCCCAAAGTACAGTGGCCACAAGTGCCTGTGCGGGCTGGTGCCTTCAGCTCTCATTTATAATTTATTTTAAGGATTACCTTGGGATGAAGGGTACCTTAGAGATGCAGGATGTTATGACTTAGGCGTATCGTATTGGAGAGAGGAAAAATTAGACCTGAGAGGAGTGGGAGATCACTGCCTGCTAACCCTGCTGTGACCATGCCCAGAGGACACCAGAGCAATGGAGCAGACACGCAGCAGCTTCACGGCTTCTCTGCACAGGAGCTCACTGCCACTGTCACTTGCTCACCAACTCAGCTGCAGTACTGCCACAGTCACAGGGCAGCCTTGGAAACAGGAGCAGCCCAGCAGAACCCTGGATTAGCTTCCATGGCATTTTCTGTTTGAGCCAGATCTCACCCTTCAGCTGCTTGCACGCCCCCTGCAAATGCTGAGGCTCAGCTGCTCCGTTAGAGCCACTGCTCTTCTCAGGGGCATCTGTGCAGGAGGGACACCTATAGGGCCCTTCTGCTCAGGGCCGTGTATCTCCAGCACATCTCAAACTCTCCTGACACACCTTTCCATATTCCAGGCGTGGGTCTAATGGACCAAAGGCAGCCCACCTGAGCACCGAGCACAAATTAAGCTCACAATGTCCCAGGCATTTTCTAACATTTATCAACATCTTTCCTGCTGCAGAACCCAGCAGAGCAGGGTACAGGCAGAGAGGAAAAAAGCCTTCTTTCTGACTGACGGACTCCATCCCAGTGCTAATATCTGCTGAATTACCACTTCCTCCACCTTTGGAGAACCATAACCAGCAGGGAAGTGCTGAAGTCTGATTGCAGGGTAGAAACAATGTTCATTTCCTCGCCCTCAGAACTAAGAGATGAACTAGCTCTGTTTGTGTGTGTATATTTGTATATACTATTCTTTCTCCACAAGAAATAAATAAATAAAAATTACAATTAGAGTTAACTGGAAGTGATCAAACAGCATATGAAAAAGGCTGTGATAGAAGAGTTGCACTCAATACACCTGTCTCAATATAATTGGTATTCTTTGGAAGTGATTTTTTTAAAAAGACAAGTGAAATGAAAACTGATACCCATACAAACATTTGTGATCTGAGCTTCTTTAAGTTAGGTGTGCTCTACCAAAACCTGGTTTTGACAACAACAGTTTTGCCAACTGAACATACTAGAAAAAAAAAATAAATCATGAGAAACTCATTCCTCTAATAACCCAACCTGAAGTCAAGGACATACCTCATAGGCTGGAATATATTTCATCGAAGAAAAATTTGAATTGATTGCTGACAATATAACAGCTGTGTCAGCAAAATTTCCCACACTGCCTGTCTGTCCTGACAGGCAGCAAGACGGAAGCACAACAAAGCCATCTTTAAGCCTTCCTTGTTGCAGGTTGTCCTCAGTTTTCTTTGTAAAATATGTATTCGGTCCACACCACCCTTAGCGGCCAAGGTTAGGCGAGCTGCGGCAGACACACAGCCAGCACACGGCAATGGCACGAATGATGACAGGTAATGATTTTATAAACACGGCCTATTATTCGGGCAGTCAGGAGGAGACACGGATAAGGATTTGTCTTACCATATTCCTGTGGAGAAGCTTTAGGATGCAAGAAGAACAGCTGGATGTTTATTCCAGGCTGAGGACGCTGGCGGTAGCGTAAGGTGTTGGGGAAGACAATGCCATAGCACGCCAACCTATCGCAGCATCCTCCAAGAGCTCTCAGGTAAAGAAAGGCCCATTTTATTCCCAGCCTGGTAGGCCAGTGATGAAAAGAGCTACGGAAAAGCATTTCAGCCCTTGAAAAGTGGGGCAGCTACCCAAATGCTGACCTGAGAACAACAAGTTGTGATGGAGATGTGCCTCCTTCACAAAGAAGCAGCATGCTCCTTGAGGAGCTCCTGCTCCATGGGTCGGTGAAGGAACTCGTGAAGCAGGGACAAGTTTAGGCTCCTCTGCTGTTTGAAATTTGTTTCTTTGAAACGTTATAGTCCTAAGTAAATACAGAAAATTCCTTGGGCAATGAATATTTAGAAAACTGTTGACCCACTGAGAACAAAACGGTGAGCGGAGGTGGGGGATGCAAGAGGTATGGGCTGTGCCCCGCAGTATGGATTGAGTCCTATGCAGCCTGTGCCCTTATTTGTCAGGCAGCACTTCGCAGTCTTCCCTTTCCCTTAATTTTCACACTTCCTTATTTTTCCCACAGGAAAAAAAATGCAAACACAATGGATACGATATTTAGGACAAAACTCTCATAAACAACATTAGTCTCTGAACAAGTGGTCTGATTTTCAAAAGTACAAAGAAGGGAGTATCTCCCACTACCTTAAGAAAAGTGCTGGCTTTTTGAGAGTCAGGTTATTTATTTAGGGGTCTCAGTCTTACTTTACCTCTGAGTTCCATCTTCCCATAAAACAGGCTCAGGAGTCCAATCTAACAAATTTGCACGTGAGGCCAGATCCAAGAGAACACTAAAAGAATAAGGCCCCCGTTTCATTCAAGCTCATTGGGAAATCCCGAGTGTATGTTGCTGAGCACTGAGTGCTGTATTTACATCACACCTTAAATATCTATAATTCCCAATAAACCACAAACATTCCTCACACATCTACAGGAATGCTCAATTTCGGCACGTGCTCCTCCCGACCTTAATCTGGAGGCGCCCCTCTCTCTTGATGGCAGAGGGAAGCCGATGGATGGTTTAGCTCATCCCACTCTAAACAGCTCAGGACGGCTGAAAGCCCTCCCGTGGTTTGCTGCCTCTGTACACATCGCTCTGCATTTGCCCAACAGAATCAGAAGCAGGGCCAGCTTTTCCTATGGTCAGATTAGATTAGCACTTGTGGTCAGAGCAGTGTCTCAGGGCTAAGGAACATCTGCTTCAGATTTGCTCCAGATAACCTCAAGAGAGCCTGTGCTGCCCTATTTCTCCCCATCCACGGGCAGAATCCTGTGCCAGTCTACATGTACCTTCTGTCTCCCATGTCACTGCTCAAATTCCAAATTGATTGCCTTTGGTGCTGAAAAAAAGAAATCTCTTTTCTTATCAGCTTTTGAACAAGTTTCACTACTGGAAATAGAGTTTCTATCCAAGTATTTCTGAATTGCTTTGTACAATATACTCTATGCATCTTCAGAAAACACTATGTGAAATGCAACATTTTTGGGTTTTACCTTCTTTTTGCCTTTTTTTCTATAAAAACCATTAATTATTAGTAATAGTACAAGACATAACTTAAGGAAACACAAGACCGTGTACTAAACTTGTTAACCTGCTACTGCAGAGAATGGGAGCATGTAGTCCTCAACTCAGTACAGCTCTGAAGCCTAAGCTTAAGGTTATTTAAACAAATGCTTGAGAGCCTAGCATGGGCCAAACTCATTTCCCCACCACAGACCCAAACTTTTAAATGCTCGTTTGCTTACATCCTCCCCAGGAGATGAAAAAAAAATCAGATCAGCACAAAAGATGAGGCGCGATTAACACAGGGATCCAGCATCTCTCCCAGGCAGCATCTACCTAGCAACAGAGATTTGCTGACCCCGGTCGCATTACAGAGGACAAGAGCATATGAAATGCATTTTTCTATATACTAGAGAACAAAAGAAACCATAAATAAGGTATCAAATGCTGCAATAGCAGAAGGCAGGTCCTGCTGTATATTTACGCCCATCAGCTCAGTCCCAACAAGGGGGGAATCAGATTTAATCTTCTGCGCAAACTCCAGCACACAGTTTCAATTGAAAAAGGCTTAAGGTGGGATTTACTTTTTTCTCTACAAGCTCCTGCCACAACTGTCAAGATACCTGCATGCATTGAAACATGATGGATACTAAATCATGAAGTGTGTTGTATTTCTTTCTAAAAACAAACCAGCATTTATTTGAAAAGGACTTGTACCATCCTAAATTTTAATTCAGTTTCTGTGTGTCTAAGAGAGGCGTATTCTCCCTCTGCAGCCTCGTTGTGCTACAGCTGTTGAGGCTACTATAATACCACACACCGACACTTAGATAGAAAGCTAAATGCTTTTTCTTATATGAAAAAATGGATCAAGCTTTCTGGAACCTTATTAGCTGCTTGTGTTTGTCCTCTCCTTGCATCAGGAGCAGATTCTAGTGACAAAAAGCTAACCAGACAGAAAGCAATAGGATGGAAATATGTAACAGAAATAAATTAGTCTCTTAGTGAACCAGGACCCTGTTTCTGAATAAACGTCCTCAAGAGGAAGGAAGATCTGCGATGAAAATGTTTTATAAAACATGGCTAATTTACTAAATTGACTCAGAACAGACTTTATTTTTCCTGAAGATTTCCATGGAGATACCAACGTTCCTCACATAAAGCACTCTAAAAGCTGGTAATATACTATCTGCTGCTTTTACACCTCACCAAGACACCAGACACACAGCACCTCACGACCTGTGATGGTCTTCCAGGTGCTGGAGGTGACGATCCAGCCTTTTGGATGTTTGATTAAAAAAGATCCATGTCCAGTTCTTGCTATTTTCAGGTTTGTGATTTTTCTTTCAGCTGCCAAGAAATTTTCAAACGTATGATATGATGCAGATCTTGTGGTTTGGATTTCCTCCAGCACTTCACTAACATCTGCCAAATTCCTGTTAAATCCAGCACTGGTTGATGAGCATTTTCTGAGGGTGTGAAACTTAATGCAAGTAACTAGTGGAAGCTTGGGAGCAATTAAATTTTAATCAGAGATAAGCTCAGTTTTCAGCATTGTGAGTTATCTCTGGTGTCTAAACAGCTGATATCTATAACAATCCTCTTCTCCTCTTGTAACGAGCAGCATCGAGCCACAGAAAGAGAGAAAAGTTATAGCTTAAGAAGTCCCCTTCCCAAGAAAGCCACCCACCGTATTAATAATCTACGCATCCTTTCTCTCTCACATGCCATCTGTATCCCAACTTACTCAGCTGTGTTTTCCAGGGGAATCCAAGCATCTGCCCCTCTCCTGGCCGCGTCTCCTGACTTTCCTGACCAAGATGGCCTTTTGTGTCCAGATCTGCTGGCAGGGCTCCTTGTCTTGCCTCTCTCCAACGTGTTTTAGGCCAAAGAAGCAAGGCTAATGCTTCCTTTTGAAATCACATACAGCTTCAGCCCATCCCCCTCCAGCACATCCCAGGTCCCAGAGTGCAAGCTGGCTTTTGCCTGGGTTCTTTCTTGGCTTCTTCCTCCAGCTGCACCTGGGGCAGTGGGACACCAACTGTCCTCAAAATCCCTTCTCCCCATGGGCTACAAATTTACAGATCTCATGCCAAAGGTTGCCTAATCCACAGCCTTTCCCACCCTCGTAAACATGCAGGATGAGCATGATGGCTTCCCATAAAATAAATCAAGCCTTTCCACCTCTCAGTAAGTGATGGATGCAAGTCATGGACCTTTTCCTATGCTGCCAGAGTGGGCTCAAATCTTTCCAACTGTTCTTCCAAGTTCAAAAATTCTGTCATCAACCAAGAGACTCTTTTTGCATGAGCTCCAGTAGGACCAACATAGCAAGCGGAGCTCAGCTCCTCCCAGGCTGTTCTTAACGAAGACATATGACCCCAACACAAGAGCTGGTGGCTGGGGTCTGAGAAACGTTCAGGAAAGGATCCCTACAGAACCCACTTCTGGGTATGAAATCTTTGTTCTAAGGCAGCCACGCAATCCAAGCTGGTCTTCAGGGAAGCACAAAACACAGCAGCGAGCTTCCTGTCCTCGGAAGGCTACACAGAAAGTGGAAGAGAGAAGACAATCTGGAGATTTTTTATTTCTTTGCAAGTACAAACATCCTAAACACCCTCAGCCTGTGCAGCTTGGGGAAGTTAGATGAGCAGCTGCCTGGAACTCAGCATCAATTCATCCGTTTTGCTCTCACATAATGAATATAGACAATGGAGAATCAGTAGTTGCAGAAACCCCGTGATATTTATGGATTTACAGACTGATTTTCTGTACCTCATCTAGTCATCTTTATGCCTGTGCAAAGTGATGGCACAGTTGGTGTAAAGCACTACCAAATTATTATGGGGATATTTTTACCCACCATTGCCACAGGTGTGGCAAATGGCTACAGGTGTCAAAGGCAAAATAAAATATGTCTTTTAGCAGAGAAAAGAAATATTTAGCAAAACTAAAAATGAAATTACTTTGTTATCTATCTCCACTGCTGTCTCCAGTTCAGATAAAACGCAGGGATATGTATTACTTCATCCCCAGTAAACTATGTTTCCCTCTTCACCCCCGCCTCAAATTTCTCCTATTTAAAGTGGTGTGCAACCACCAGGACCTCTTTAGAGAAAGGCAGAAGTTGCAATTCTGTGCTGGAACAATCTTTTTATCTCACATTTCTAACCCGGTAACATCTGTACCCTACTATACGTTTCTCTTGGTACATTAGAGCTTGCAGCTCAAAACGAGCTGGATTAACGATGAACTGCACTGGGCTCAAAAGGAGATTGAACACAGAGTGAACAAACCATGTTCTGACTTGCACAGCCTCTCCCGGATCCTAGTTATAATTTTCTTCCCCCCAAAACACTGTGTAGGGTAAGGGAAACATCTTCATAAAATGCGTATGCAGCTATGAGACAATTTTTTTTTTTTTTTTTTTTTTAGTTAATGGCAGATTTTAAGCCCTGGTCATTATGACAAGACAGCTATTCCCACGTGCAAAGGCAATATATTTTTGAGGTTGAATATATCCACAGTTGAAAAATGCACCAAATCCCAAGTACTGCTAAGTACCAAGTACCTACATGACATAAAGTACCCAAGTACCAAGTGCCAACTACGGCAATTTGTCACTGACAAATAAGTTTGACATGGTTTGATTTAGCAGCAATTCAAGAGTTATTGATACTATAAGGTAAATCAAAAGACTGAATTTTAGCAGCACTTAATGATTAATCAGTTTAAGGATTAGCAAGTGATTTAGTGAAGCATGTTGTAATAAAACAGCAACTTAATTACAGGTTTGAGAATGACAAGATTCACAGTAACTTACTACAGGCTATCCTAAAATAAAAGACATATGTATAAACATGAAAACAAACATACAAACACACACAGACAGAAAAACGTGGATCCAGTAAATTTACAGATGCCCACACTCAGAGTAGATGTATAAAATGGAAAGGTAGAGAGGTGCGTGGAAGAGCCTAGCCTACGACTAGGATTTTCTCCTCTGAGTTTACTCACAATGCATCAGCACTACTCCACGAGCGGCAGCTGAGACTTGAGGAGGTGGTCTCTCCCAGGTGTTGTGTAGACTTTGTTGACAGACGGTCCTGAGAAGTGTCCCAGTTTAAGGGAGGTGCTGGTCACAGCTCGCTGTGATCCCGGAGAGCTCAAAGGGTCTTGCTTAGGATCGCTATTTACAGGACCTCAAATAACTGACTTCTGTCAGGTGCCTTTCCATTACCTAACTTGTACTTTACCCTAACTCAGGCGATGTCATCAGCTGTGCGTGCCCAGAACTTGCTAAGATTTTAATGTTCTGGTTTTTCCCCTCTTTGGGCCATGATCCAAGTACAGGTGTACTGGGCTGTCAGAACGCCAGTTGATCGTCATTATTGTTCCCAAGCAGTAGAAGGGGGAGTAGGAGGTAGGTGTGCTGAGGGGGGCCCTAATGTTGTAGTCCACTTCTTACCATCTGCTGGCTTGTCCGGAGGTAATTGTTGTTGTTGTCCTTAAAGAACAGGGGAAGCAGGAGACAGGTACATTAAGGAGGTGCCTTAACGCTCCGGTACACTGCCTTTCCGTGTTTGATTGGTTGTCCAACGGATTGTTGTGTGACCCAGGGAGGGGAGTCACACCCTGTACCAAGTGGTCCATGAGCGGGGAAGAATCATACCACCACAGGAGGAAAGGGAAAACTTCATTTCCAACCAAACTAGCAGGGATAATGCAGGCCAGCACAATGACGTTACAATCTGCACTCTGGAACAACCATCCCTCTTCAAAAAGAGAGTGTCTACTCCTTGCACTCGTTTAGAGACTTCTAAAGCAAGAAGCCATCATGGCTTCACCTGACCTGATTTCTGTGGGAACTGGTTGGTATCGCTCCAGCCCTTGTGCCAAAACCTCAGGCTCTGGGATTTGTACCAGCCAGGTCGGTTTTGCTGGGTAATTGCTGAATCTGCCTGCTGAGAAAGCAGCAACTCTTAGCCAAAAATTTGGATTGCCACCCTTTATTTTTGATAAAGGGCATTCACTGCACTGAGTCACTACAAAGCTGCTTTAGCTAACTCCAGCATTAGTAAGCGGAGCCCAACAGACTCATTTTTGATCTTATTTAGTGTCATTTCTGCATGCACGCACACAAAACCCCAAAACAAACAAGCAGCCCCCCATAAACTGTAGGTTGAGAACAAACAAAATCTTCACTTTGAAAAGAAGAGAAAATTCCACCACTTTTCCAGGTGAAATTAGCTATGTTTGTATTTGATATCTAGAACACACTGAATAATAATACAGACTCCCATGACAACCAGAAGCTGTAAGCACACTTCTTTTGTTTTGGTTTGGGTTTGGTTTTTTTTTTTTTTTTTTTTTTTTTTTTTTTTTTTTTTTTTTTTTTTTTTTTTTTTTGGTTAAACAGCTCTTCACATGCTGAGACTCCTGCTTTGGTTTTTAAGATAAAACTGTGGCAGCTCGGAGGCTCCAACCTGGGGCGTGGCTGCTGGGTGATCTCTGCCTGATTTCAGGGCTTTGGGAGACCTTGCACAAAGTTTCTTTGGTTTTTTCTCACTCAGCTGCATTCAGATAAAGACTTCAGCTATCCCTCACTCACAGCCAGTGTGCATCTGTGCATCTCTCTCTGTGTGCATCCACCCTTGGAAGGAGTTTTTTTCTACCCGAGAATTAGCCGTATCCAACAATATCAGGTGTTTGGACAGATCCTTTTTTCCCCCACAGTGCTAAATAACTTTCTTTTCCCTATAATTTTTACCTTTGTCCACTTAAAGGAAAGGTGAAATGCTATCAGACAAAAGCACAGTAACAAGCTGCATTAGGGCAAGAGACAAGAGAGAGGAGCAATTTACAGCTCTCTCTCTGAAGCAAGGGTAGAGATTACTGCCATTTAAACCCAGCTCCACTGTGCAATTTCCACAATTTCCTGCTACTTTGCAGTCTGGCGTATTAAAAAACGAAGACACCAGAGCCGAGGTCTGACTTGAAGAGAAGCCCATCTCCTTCTGCTTGGGAATTACATCATATTTCAAGGCAATGTACATCTTGCTGTTGAAAAAATTAAGTCAAATAAAACCAATTTCCGCTCTGGCATTACTCAAACATGGACACAATCTGAGCAGAAAGACAAATGAAAAAACCAAGCGCTCAAGTGATTTTATAGACGAAGGCTGAAAAGCTCCACAGATTTGAACTCCTCCTGATAAAGATGGATGCCTAAGAGTATATTACGGTCTGTGCACTGTAAAATTCTGTGACTTTTAGCTATACTCATCATTTCAAGTGGATCATGTACTACTCTCCCTTCTGCAACAGCTTAATTCCTGCTCTGTGATTATCTTTTTCTGTAATACCGAACTTTTCAGTGTAGCAGCATAACAGAGTTGGGAACTAACCCAGAGAAAGAAGAGGACAAAAGCAGCATTGAGGGATAAGGGCTCAATAACTATGCTGGGGATGGCTGTGGTTCACCCTCGCTTTGGGCTGTTGCTGCAACTGTGTGAGGTAACTTCGCCTTTTGAAAAGTGTTGTATGGAAAACCGTCAGCTATTGAGTCAGTCATATTAACTTCTCTCAAGATTTCTCTAAACTGCATCAGTCTTTCAGTGGACACGGAGAAATAAATCTTAGTATCTTTGGACCTAGTATAAGTTCCCTAAATATTTTTCTTGTTAATTCTTCACTTGTGTAGCTTTTGGCCAGCTGCCCAGAGAAGTCCTGCCCTGTTTCCTGAGGCTGCAATAGAGTGGCAGAAGAGATTTTTGCTAAATCCTTGCTCATCTGACAGTGACTTGCAGTCCTGGACTCTGAACCCTTTAATCTAGTGTGGTATCACAAAAATGCCCCCTTTGCAAATGCCCCCTGGCAGCCCTGCTACAGCATCAGGAAACAAAGCACACCAGCAGACGCATCGGTGTCATTTAAGTACAGGGATGGAGGTTAACAGAAACCTGGAAGCGGCACATTAAATGTACCATGTGCCACCTCCCTCCAGCTAGCAGCTGGCAAGGCATGGGCAAGCAGTAGCCGCACTACCACCCTGAGAACACGAGGAGCAGAGCCAAGGCTGCAGCTCAGCCCTGCCTGCAAACTGCAGGCAGTCTCCAATCCTTCCCCTTTTTTGTTTTTCCCTCCTATTCCCTGTCCCACCTCTCCCCGTTTTCTGGGGGTGTGTGAACAAATGAAAACTGTGAAAATTAGAGAACAAAGGGAAGACCAAAGAGTGCAGGTAGCTAGATCATTAGGTATCACAGCTGGGGCAAGAGTTTAAGCCTCCAGAGCTTATTTGCCAAGTTATTTTAGTTATGCCAAGAGAGCTGTGCCCTCTGAGGCCTCCTGGCATAGGAACTGTTCTGAGGCAAAGCAATGAGGTTCCAGTGCTGCAGGAGGGATGTCAGACCGCAGGAGCCACCAGCTGCACAGGCGTTTAGTTAATTCAAGTGCAGTTACGGACAATAAAAGCTGCTCATTGCTTACATCTCTTTGGTGGTGCAGTCTAAGAGATGCTGGTTTATACACTGGGGCTCTCTGGGGGGTGAGAATTTTGAGGCAGAGGCTGGTTTTGCTACACATCCAAATAATAACTTGGAGGCTGAGGCACTCACAGACCACTGTCTTCCATGCTGCACCACTCCAGGGGTGGTCAGCACCTCTGGGATGAAGCTCTCCATGGGCATTATGTTGGGGATTGGGCTGGAGATGCGGATCAGAATAAGAGCCTAGAAATAACACCACATCCTCAGTGGGATTTGGCTAGAGGAAAAACCCAGGACTGTACCATAGCCTGGGCTCTGCAATAGGAGCTCCTTCTCTTCTGCCTTTTCTAGCGAGCCATAGACGGATGCTTGGTCTTACCCCATCCTGCTGTTCTTGAACCAGGGAGGTGCCAAGTAGTGGATACACTTCAAACACTGCCAGGTAGCTAGAAACTAAAGCTCAGTTGCTTCACAAGGTGCAGTGGCGAAGTGCCCAAAATTGACGGTCGTGGATGCACCCCTCCTCACCCTGCATCGGCTGCTAGGCCCCAGGGCAGTCAGGAGACAGTTACTTGACCAGCACTTTTGTCCTGGCATTACCTGGTTGAAGAAGAGCCCTTTCCACGCATGCCAGGTGTGAGTCTGTACATCTGATCAAAGTTCACTGGGAGTCCCAAACAGCAGTGCCTGCAGCAAAGCAAGCACTTCGCACCTTGCCCTGAACCTACTCGCGCTCTTTGAGTGTGAGCTACCAGAGAGGAACACCAACACGTTGATCTGCACGGCAGAACGAACGGGCCCTGCTATCTCTTAAAGCACTCCAGCACTGAGAAAGCATTTTGGACAGAAAAGTCACCTCAGAAAAGCAACCATTATGTTTGGAAATGCTCAAAGATGTGCTACAGCAGAAACCTCAGCTCCCTCCCAGGAGCCATTTCACCGAACTCAGAAAGCAGACGATAGTTGACACAGAAGCCCTGCGTCCAAAAGTGGGGCCTTGAGATTCCACTGTGAGCAAAACATACTTTCCCACTAAATGAAGCTCAGCACCTCTAATTCTCTCGTCTCCATCTCCAGCCTTTGTTCACTCCAGTAATGAACACCTTTGTAAAAAAAGCTGTAGCCTAGAAAAGGAATTAACCTCCTTACAAAGGAGCTTAATTAAGCATTGCACTGAAAGAAAACAGAGGGGAAGTACAGTTAAAAAAAAAAAAAAGAGAAAAAGACAAGACAGCTGTGCAGACTAAATTCCAATTTCCCCTCTTGTAGGTCATTTTACCCAATGTAATTTCCTTTCTGCATTTGGGTGAGTTTGTTACTGAGGCGCTGCCCATAAACAGAAGGGGTTTTGTTGCTTTCCATTCTCTTGTCCCTTTTTTTTATGCTTTGCATTACAAGTCCTTCATCCATCAAAAAAAAAAAAGGGGAAAAGAGATTTAAATTAGACTTTGGTAATATGCCATTTCATAAACTTCTCCCCAGAGAGCTTCAGCTAATTAAACAAATGATTGCAAAATACTCACAATGTCAACCCTGTCAGCTTATATGCGAAATATCTACACCAAGCTGCAGTTATTTAATCAAACACAATGTGGATGAGCAATGTGCTTTAAAGATAAGCACAAAACTTAGGACGTAAGAGGGCACACATTTTTAAAAATAATGGGTGGATTATGGAGAGACCAAGGACTTTGAACATCCCTGCCCATGGTCTTGGGAGCCAGCAGGCACAACTACACCTGTCTGAAAAGGCGTGGAACTGAAGATCTGGGTGGCCTCACTGAGAAGGAAACTTCAACAGATTTAAAAAATGGATGAGCACACTAGGCTGCTCTTGACATTTGGCTTGAGCTCTACGTTACTACCAAGAGGGCAGGTTAGGAGCAGTTAATGATGCTCAATTTTTGCTGTTAAATTGCACTAACTCAGTGCAAAAGCTGTGAAGAAGCAAGCAGGTAGGAACAGATGCCTGGGGTAGGAAACCAGGAATGTAAATGTTACGTGATTAGTCTGTTTCAGAGTTGCTGGAGACAGTGAAAGCCTCAGCTGGCCAAAGCTAAAGGGATTTAAATCTCTCTCTATATTACATAAAACTGTTCTTTAAAAACCTCATTTTTTTCCTTCCCATCCTTCCAATCTCATCTTGCCTTCCTCTAAGTTGTGTGGCTTGCCCAACAAGCCCTCCGTGCCCACCCTCTGTGCCCAGACCATACATCCTGCCTTTACCCGCAGGTACTTCTCTCCCATTGACCTCATCCCCCTCTGCGTCCTCGTAGCTCATCACTCTTTGTTCTTCCCATTTCCTGTCTACAAAACACACTTCCAGTATGAAGTAGCTGCTGCCTCCCATGGCTGACTGCTCCTTTCCCCCCCCTACTCTTCCATCCCACTGTCATCTCACACTATACGTACTTTGTCCAAATGAATGACACGTCCCAGGCCAGGCACCTTAGCTTCTCAATTGGATGTCACGATCAGGTGCACGCAATGAGGTATAACACGAATTATTACAGCCGTGACTAGGAAAACACCATATTAACTTCCCCAAAGCCCTGTTAAGGGTCAAAGAACCCATTATACAGGGTTTAAACAAAAAGAACAGTGAGAACGGAGAGAAGGGAGAAAAAGTAGCCCTGCTCATCATGACAGGGTCAGAGGCTGAAGCTGATGTTAAACAACAACTAATGGGGTTAGGATGCTGGCAAGCCCCCGACAGGTTTCCCAGCCCTGCTTGAGGACCTCTGCTTGCTGGAGCTCTGGCAAACAGAACTGACCTCAGTTGAGTGGGCTGCTTGCTTCGTGCCTCCCAGTTTAGGATCTGAGATTAAGAGGGGATGATCCTCATTGTGCCCAATCCAGGTACAAACCCAGCTTCGGGGCACCGAAAGTTTGAAAATGGGAGAGGCAGTAGAATGAGGGAAATATTATCTATTCTCAGGTGCCATGGCTATGAAAACCCTGGGTACTCCTGAGGACACCACCCGAGTCAAATCGACTAGGTGCAAGGCATACCAGAACTGAGATGAGCTTCTATCCACCCAGACCTCCATCTGCGTGGCTGCTTCATGCCTCAGCAGTATTAGGGAGAAAACAGTTTTGAAAGGGGAAACTCAGTCCAGAACATTGCTTTGAGAGGAATACTAAGATCCTTCCTGTATTTTAATTGTCTAAACATTTAAAAATACTCATCAATACAGTCTGTACAGTGTATTTTTTTAAAATAACCAGCATGGACATGAGTATCTTGCTCACGACTCTGGCCTTTTTTCTTTTGCTCCATACACTGAAGCTAATGCAACATGTTGCCATTTTATTTTCTGTAACGTGCTGGCTACTACTTGATTGCAGGCTCTTAGTGAACCAACCTAAATGAACCAGAAGGTTCCAAAATCACATTCCAAACAGGAATTAAGGATGAATGCTCTGTTTACATGATCAAAACACATTAAGGCATGAGAAGACTGAGAAATTCTCACTGAAAGTGTCTGGTGAAAGCATTCAGCTTGCTTGTGCCAGATTCCCTCTTAGCAGCACCGCTTCCAGATCCCTACTGCTGAGCAATTTTAAAGTTCAGTGAACAAATTCTTTCAATTGTTTGGTTTTCTCCCATTTTCTGTGTGAATTCTTCTCAAATTCAAGCTTACATTTTGCCTCTAAATGTGAGCGACCATCTGCGGAGGCTCCAATCAAAATGGTGCCTTAACTTCACTCCCCCCTTCCCCTTCCTCTTCCCCCCCCCAACTTCTTAAATCTACAGAACCCAGCTTGCATAGTTATAATCTCAAAATACTAACATAATGTATCTCTTCCTTAGCAACAGCTATAGCGCCAGGGGAATGCAGCCCGTAATAATGCAGCTTGATCTAGAAGCACAATAAAATATAAATAAGCTTGTTACACTTCAGTGGCACACAGGATTCCACTGTGAAGGACCTTCCTTTAGAAACCTCGTATTCTTTTTAGTCTCCGACACAGATTAGTTAGACGAAGATTAATGGGCACACATTCCCTTTTATTCCAGAAAATGAAACGTAACTGTTTACTCACTAACAGTATTATTTTTCTGCACGTCTACTACTAAATTTGAGAACATAATACAGACACGAACACACATCTGGGCAAAGCAGCCCTCGTAATGAAATGAAGATGAAACCAGGACTTACAGAAAATCTAAAGGGGAGAATCCCATGACAGCATCCACAATTGTGGTCATTTTTCAATGAAGAAAGCACAAGCAATTTTCTCCAAAAACTAGTTGCAGTGAAACAAGGGATGTAACATGCTTAACCAAGAGCCCTCTCTAAGAATCCCTCCTGTACCATATCTGCAAAAAGAACGGAATCCTCAGCTGCATAAAGGGAGAGTCTTCTCCGTGCTCTAAGTCCAGTTGGTTCTCTCCATCCCTGAAATCTCCTTGGCCAACGGCACCATGGCTGTTGCACCCTCATGCACACTGCACCTCTAACCCCTATAATTACATTTAACCAACCTTAATATTTCTTCTGGAAGGCAATAAAGATCTTTTACATACTTGTGAGTTTTCAAGGAGAATGAACTACATCGAGCTAATCTGAAGGCAATAACAATCCATTCAGAGCTAGAGGATAGCAGTCCTCTTCTGAGCAAATATTGCAGTTATCAAGCCAAACTGACTTGGCTGGAAGTCTTAAATCATGAGGCCTCTCAAGAAGGAGCCATGTTACAAACTTAGCAACAGAGCTCCGTAATGTTTATCTGTCAATTAGTATTTACTATGCATTCATTAAGGCTGGATTTCAAAAAGCGTCTTTCAAGAGTGAGGTACCCAATTCACAGGCGTACATTTCCCTCTGAATAGATTGTATCACATCACTAGGATTCTTCTGTAATAAACTTCACACAAAGGGAAGAATCAAAATTCAACAATCCCCTTTAAGAAAATGCAAGGGCCAAAGCAGTCTCTAAACTCAAATATTTTAGAAAGCATCAGATCACTGACTCTGGTGGATATCTCTCATTTCCAACAATTTCTGATCCAATCCAAGATGATTCCAAGAACCAAGTGCTGTAAAAAAACTGCTTATCTACCACAGAAAATCCCACTGCACAGCTGAAGAGCCACCAAGTGAACACGAAACTCTTGGGCTCAGTGCTGTCAGCAGCAGCATGTCTGAACCTGACACGATTTGCTTGTACGGGCAATCGGCTGCCTGCCTTTCTAGAGATTCACGATGGGAGTCTGATGAACGTCAATCAAAGCACATTAAGTTTGCTCATTGACTTGTAAGATACTTTACACGTTATTGAAACGCAGGCAGACTACACCACTGAACAGCCCAGGTCTTTATCTGCTGCTTTTCCTAACTTGTTGTAAAGCAGAACTTACACTTCTTTACATTTCTTTTGAAAGGGCAGTCTGATTTCTTTAAATACACCATACACACAGTGAAAAATAGCAACCACGGAAAATGAAAAGAATGAAGAGAATACTTTCCAGGAGAAGATGCTATAGATGTGACATGATAGTCCACCACTGCAAATATTTTGGCATACATGCCACCCAGAAATCCAAGTCGCAAATCTAGGAAATTTTAGTATTTTGTTAGTTAAATATACCATTCATTATCTAGTCTTAAAAGCATTTTCTACTGGCAGTGGGAAACTCTATCAGATACTAAGGAGTCATCTACTATTATGAATGGTGCTAACTGGATAGTTTTCATCCAGATTTATACCTAAGGAAGAATAAAACAAATATTACTCCTGTAGCTGCAACAGAATAAGACACATTTTCTCAGTCAGTAACAACATATCCATAATATACCAATAGTGCTATATGAGAGGCATTTTCCTAGCTGTATGACTAACAAACCATCCTCCCAGATTGAGAGAATTGACTTGCTCTCCACCAGGGTTTTAAACACAAAGCAAGGCAGTATATTAAAAAAAAAGAAATAAAAATGTATAAATAAAAGGCATTTTGGAAAGGAACTCATGCCAGCCTGATCCTTTGAATTTGTACCTCTAATTTGTGAATATCCACAGGCCCTGCACAGGACAACTGGGATCCTACGTCCCGCTTTAACACATACGCGTTTCCAAAGAACTCCTCTACAGCTGTCCTACCCTCCATCCTTTCAGGTGATGATGACACACTTCATCACATATGTCTGTAAATAAACACCACATGACATAACACGAGAGAAGATGCATCATACAGTAAAGGATGCAAGCAGCATGGCCTCAGCAGCAGATAAACACTTTCCAGGGGCTAAGCTCTTGGACTGCGGCAGAGGGCTCCCATCGGAGGTGTCTCCTCCCGTTGCACACCTTTTAAAGGTCTCCAGATGGGCAAAACGAAAGCCAGTTACGCCTCTCAACCAAAGTGCTGCAGACTGATCCTATTCTCTTTTAAACAGGTGCATGGCTTAGGAAATCAGTGGCCCCAACATTTGCTACCTCATACGATTTATTTGCCATCTTCTCCTATTACACAAATATAAATATAACAGGCGTTTTTCTGCAGTCCGGAAATGATTCAGAATTAATACCAGATGACAAAACGGACCATGTACCAGGAGGGGAAAAGTTACAGTAAAAGCTCCTTCCCATTAATGGGGCCATTCATTCACATGGCCACTATTCTACAGGGGATCTGGACATAAATTATGTATTTGACATCTAGTTATAGATGATTATATCTGACATAATGAAGTTATAATGGAAGGAGTTTGCACATTGTTTGGTTATTAAGTGCCCATTTCTTGTCCCTGCACCAGGTGCAATGGTGATAGGCCATACAAATCATCCAGAAGAGATGCCAAAATGGGCTCCCTTACTGATAAAGCACCACACATGTTTATTAATTTAACAGCTTGTCTTATGTCTCCCCCATCTGCTCATTTAAAACAGTTATTTGACCTATAAATATTTCAGAAAGAGAAGTGTAGCCAAAACTTAGTCTGGCAGAAAAGGGGGAAAAAAATATGTTTGAGAAGGGTCTCATGCTGTATGAAGCACTGCGCTCCTTTTGCCACATTGAATTGGTTCAACAGCTTTTTTCCAAGCTGGTAATGGGACATTCACTTTAGATTAGTGATGCTTGAGGGTGCACTGCTCTCGCTGACTCTGCTTTCCAGCTGTTCCCACTGCCAGGTGAGTGAAAACTTCCACTGCTGATGGCGAGTGGCACTATTCAGTATGGTGGAAAATGAAACCCACTGTCAAAAGAATCTCCCGGCTGTATGTCTATGTCCATTTTGAGCTTATCAAGTCACATGGTAGATTCAAACAGCCTACAAAGAATAACATTTCCAGGCATCTTTAAATCACAGTTCACGGTGATCTCCATGGCAAAACTCCTTTACGAGGCAGCAGTTAGCTGATAAAAACAACAACAACCACAGCAACAACAAAATCCCCCAAAACCCAAGTAGTTAAAAAGTCCTTTTTTTTTTTTAGGTGACTAGGAATAATGGAATAGCTGTTCAGCATCACTCAGACTGTTCTCCTCCCCACTCCCCCACCCCCAATCCTTAAATATTCTCAAGTTTAAATACTTAGAACAGTTCCCACCAGCATATAGGTTAGCACTCCTCCTCGAGAGACTTTGTTAGCTCTGGCTTTCTGCTAGAGCGAACACTGTTATCTTATAAATACAGAGCAATGCCCTGAGATGCCCCTCTGCAATGAAAACACACATTCCAAAGAAATAAGAGCAGCAGTTCAACACCAGAGTGAAAAACAAAATGGCAAACGGCATGTAATTAACTCTTTCTGACTGCGGATACTTATAGGACATAAAGCAGGACCCCACTGAAAATAACAAGCAGACAAGGGGACTGCCGGCTGGCTGCAAGATTTCCTGGAGCTTTGGCTACTCTGGTTATGGTACTAGTCAGCACCAGTCACAATACCTAGTGAGGAGTTAACAAACATGGAGCACGGCCCATGTCCAAAGCAGCTGCCTGCTCCAGGGAAACCAGTATAGTCCAGGAAGGTGGACGTTTTCATACGGATCTGAGCCACAGCGACAGATTTTTGGAGAGCTCTAGATAAGACTGAGAAAATATTGCACCCTTCTATCAGAGCTCACCCCTTCACTGTCTGCACAACCCAAATGCGCTCCACATCTGGCAAAGCAATCCTGTGTCCACATCGACATTGCTGCCTAAAACCCACCCTGTCACTGTGCTGGGCTGTCTGACGGCTCATCTCTGGCCTGGAGGCCAAGAACTTTAAACGACCCTGCCCATCACGGGAAAAAGCAGAGTTCAAACGAAAAATAAACAGCAAATCAGCCCAACACACAAACCTGTACAGGCTTCTTCAAAACAAGGTAGCTGAAAATCCACAGTACACGTGAAGCCTGTATTCATGGCAAAACCTTTCCAGTGACCACGCAGGCATGGTGAACAGTCAACGCCCACCCAACCAGTGCAGCACCAGTTGCTTGCGTGCCTTGTATACTCTGCTTGCCTGAAAAAACATACGGCATGAGAAAATGTTGCATGTGTTTTGCTGGCTTGCTGAAACTGGCGCTCACACCTCATGTTAGAGGAAGAGAGATCCTCCAGTGGGCTCAGGGTAGTCACGAAGGGGAAGCCCTGAGAGAAGTCATACTTGGAAAAAAGTCTGAGCAAAAGCAAAGAAGAAAACCCTGTACACAAGAGAGGAAGAGCCGGACACTATATAGCACCCCAGCACTGCGCGGGGAAAAAGGAAGTAAGGGTGCCGAGCACGGGGAACCCCAAGCAGCATCCTGTGCATGTTCCTCTCTTGGCTCAAAGGCATCAAATTAGCCTCTCCCCTGGACTCTCCCATCTGAAGGACAGCAGGGAAATAAAACCATCTGAAGGAGCTGGAAACATAGAGCTGTAACTAACTATAAAAGGAAGGAGCAAGACCAGTAAAAGCAGGACCTCAGAGAGAAGCAGAGGGACACTGTAAATGACTCTCATGCTGAGGAAGTGGCTTTCCCACTTTTCCAGCAGAAAATGAAAAGCCTGGAAACAGGAGGTACCTGGCCATCAGTGGCTCAGAGCAGGAACTCCTGAGCAGCACCTCTCTCATCGCAGTGGACCTGGGAGGGAGAGGCAGGAGAGCTGGTGTCTCAGGGTCTGGTGAGCATGGGATGCATGACCTCGGGTGTCAGCTTGAATTAAGGAAAGGAGTGCCACCGGGTCTTGCTGCCTGGCGCTCCCCTTCCTCTGGAACTGGGAAAGAGGGCTGGGGCTGTGCAATGAGCTCAGCTGTCAGATCCTCCCACATCATCTGCAAGGCCACTGACCCACTCTGGGACCTTTGGGAGAGGAAAAAACCAAAACACGCAGAATGTGTGCACTCAAAAACCTACTCTATTTTTGGTAATAAGACTCTGCAGTGCTTCTGACATTCAGGTTCTCCCTCAGAGAAGCACGAACCTGCACCTACAGAGATGCAATGAGCTCAGCTGTCAGATCCTCCCACATCATCTGCAAGGCCACTGACCCACTCTGGGACCTTTGGGAGAGGAAAAAACCAAAACACGCAGAATGTGTGCACTCAAAAACCTACTCTATTTTTGGTAATAAGACTCTGCAGTGCTTCTGACATTCAGGTTCTCCCTCAGAGAAGCACGAACCTGCACCTACAGAGACTGAACCTCAAAACTGAGGCTTACCGGAAAAAAAAAACAAACCCTCACAGTGGCTTAACTGGGGCCAAAACAACGTCACCGGCTAGAGAAATCTGCACAGAAGAGTGAGAACC
Source organism: Buceros rhinoceros silvestris (assembly GCF_000710305.1). Lineage (NCBI taxonomy): Eukaryota > Metazoa > Chordata > Aves > Bucerotiformes > Bucerotidae > Buceros > Buceros rhinoceros. The sequence goes on along the minus strand of NW_010426153.1, from coordinate 17,970 downwards.
TACCATACCCCCTTTATTTGCTACTTATTTCTAGCATGGGGAACAAATACATGGTTTTGCTTATCAATTCATGTTTTGGAAATGCACTGACTCTGAGTGTATCAGTCTCCAAGACAGCTACTCCCTGAGCTTCAACTTTCAAAGAAACCTTTGCAAAATGCTAGCTGAACAGAGGAGGAGAGCTCCTCAGATTGCCTAGGTTTGAATGCCACGCATATATTTAATGTTTAATATGAGTCCACATATATGTTAAAATCTGCTTCTACAAAGCTTTATAAATAGTTTTAGTGAGTGAATTCGGTGAGTTTAATTCACTTATTTGCTGTGGTTTAGTACCTGGCAGAATTTGAGTCCAAACGCTAAATTTAATTTATTGCTATATACGATAATTCCATAAAATCCTTTTCTAAGCCAGAGTATCAGCATCCCCCTCATCTGTAAAACTCCTTGCTATTGTTGGTATCCAGCGATCCATTTTTAAACAGGTTTAATTTTCAGTCTATGAGATCACAACCTGAGGTCTCAGCTATCCCTAGAATTATTCTGCATATGGATGGTGTAAACTGTTGCATAAAAATCATGTAATCATGTTTGGATTGTTAGACTGAGAGGAGGTGTAAAAAATAATGGTTAACAGTGCTTCATATATGAACTAATTTTAAAGCATCTTCAAATTAGAAAGGGGGTAGGGAATAAGAAGTGTCTTGATAAAAAATACTGATTCAGGGCCTCATTTCTATTAAGTGATTTACAGTGTCATTACTGCATTTCTGTACAGGTAGTGGCTCAGAGTCATTACCCTGTAATGCATAATGACACTAATGTACTAGTAAACTACTGGAGTTTATACTCTATTCACAACTAGCATCAGGTCTCTGAAAGGCAGGTAAAAATGCCCTGCATGCATAAACAATGTGTGTAAATGTCACCAGTGATAAAATTTTCTATAAAGGAGAAGGAAGAGGCAGTTACAAATAAATCTGCCAGCTGAGAATTGCAACTGCATAGACCCACAGGAGCACTAAAGCTGTATCATTTTTTAATAATGCGGGAAGGAAAGATGCTTTTATATCCCTACCCTGGCTCTGTATCCATTTATAATATTTGAAATTGTACAGTGGCTTCTTCTTTTTGCCAGTCTAAGTGCAACACTGACTTGCAGCTGGTGTTCAGCTCTTGTGCGAGGGGGAATGAGGAAGGGAAATGAAGAGTATCAAAGCAGCAGCCAAAATCATTAGTGGTTTATGACAACTGTCATAATGCTGGTCTTTTTTTAGAGTTCTAGCTACTGAAAATGTGGAGAACCAGTGAGAGCAGGTGTTTTTGCCTTCTCTCTTTTAAACAGCTCTTGTGGTTACAGGATGAAGCCTGGAACACGACCTGAGCATGTCCTAAGGTGTCAGAAAATGAAGCCGAAAAAAAACCCCAACTCTTCATAACCTTCAGATACTTAGGAAAAAAAAAATCATTACATCGGTATAGACTGGTGTAGCTGTGTCTGCTGCTCCAGACCCCACAACAAGGATTTGCATTGACCCATTCCAAGTAAGCTCTGAATCATCCAATATCAAAGCCAAACTTGAGCAAGAAAGTCTTGGAAATCCTAACTGTCTCTGCCTTACAGTAGTGCTCTGCTAAAAAAGTGAGGTGGTAAATTTTACCACGGAACTGGAGGTTTTCCAGTGGCTCAGAAGAAGCTGATGATCTCACATGCATGTGTCAATTCTCCAGGTCGTTCACTCAAAGCTGAACGGAGGTTGTGGACTGCCAGGAGATCGTATGCGACCAGCCCGACTCATGACAATACCAGATTTGAAGAGAGTACTGTGAATCCAGCATCCTCACACCCGAGATCCGCTACTCAACATGATTCCCTTGCAGGGAATGCAAAAAGAACCACCAATGAACAATAGTGCTGAGGCAGCTTCTAGCAAGAATCAATTCCTTAGTTTTTGTTATTTCATCAGCTAAGAAATCATACGTTCATACTCACAAAGGGAAAAAAAAACAGTGAATGTTTACTTGATCGAGTTACAGATCTAACCACATGGATGCCTAAGGGGGCTTTTCAGGCCAAGACTATTAGCAACAGGCTTTGATTTAGCCCGTAAGTCCTTGGGCCATTTGGAGGAGTGGGTTTTGCAGTTGCAGCTGCAGTTCACTGACACAAAGGTTTTTGTGTCCCGGAATATTAGAGATGGATAATGAAGCGAGGTTTAGAAGACAGCTTCCTTCATATTACGTAATGACAGTGTGGCTGTCCAGATTAATCTTTCATTAACACGTTGCATTTTTCAACCATGAGCGCTTAGAGAAACACCTGCACAGACAAACGCATACTTGCAGCCTTACAGTGTTGGGGCAGAATCGCGACAATCACTACAAAGGACAATCCTGAGCCCTTTCTGCCACTGTAGTGCTGTTTGGAGAGTAGGAAAGGAAAGGAAAAAACCCAGACCTAAGCTACAGTGAATCTCCCCGATAAGAGGCTTTGGACGTCCTCTTCCTCCCCTTCTCTTCTTGCACGACATTCCCTTTGTTTGATGTTTATGCACACTTCTAGAGTTGACTAAGAAATCTCTCCAAATACCTGTTTGATTTTACCTTTGATATTATCCATTCCAAGAAGGACAATCTGGTAATTTTGATACCCCACCAGAACACTGACAACCTGATCCACAGGAGCAAAGGGAGGTGTAAGAAGTCTGCACCAGCTTGTGCTGAGGCTGAGCCCATCTCCCCAGGCTACAGGGGCAAACGCTGGGGGTTCATCACAACACAGCCAGGGGACAATCCTCCAAATAGGACAGAGAAATCAAGGGCTCATGTGCGTATCACTTTATTTGCACCACTCAAGAGAGGCACCTATCTTAGCAGGGCTGTTCTGGACTCACTCCATACATATCGGTTACTAGCACTACTCCTGAGGGCAAGCAGCTCATCTAAAATTTGAGTCATCCTCTAGAGGGAACGTGTCCTCACCAACTCTGGAAAAAACCTTGAGCAACAGCAACGTGGATTGAATCCAGGCCTGAACCACCATACGACCATTTTTATACCTTTACTCATCTGAGCAGCTGAGATCTGCCTTTTTACATCCTGCCACCAGTCCCCTGTGCCTGTGCACTGCCATTAGGAAGGAAAGGAGGAAGGCAGAGGGCAGGACCTAAGGTGTACCTGTCCCTGCAGAAGTAAACTAGTGGGAAGGAAGAGCTGAATAGCTTGTGAACAAGATAACGTTCAAAGCTGCATAACGGGGCACATGCGACACAGTCATTTCTCACACCGTTCTCTTGCAGGAATTAATTTGCTCCCAAGAGTGTTCTTGAATGGAGGGTGGTAACTTTACCACGGAGAATGACATGCACTCATGGCTACAGCTGGTTCGCAATGCACGTGCATAGAGGCTGCATCACTGACTCACCCTTGGATGGCAGTCTCTCCAGATCTGAATCGAGGTGGATCGGTGGGGCAATGTAGGAGACCTGCCCATGGTGAGCCTGCCCTGTGGACAAATAAGTGTTTTAGTACCACTGTTTCCTACAGAAATCTATCACGGCTGTAATTAAACATAAATAAGCGTTTTTATGGCACTGGATTCAAACAGGTGTGCAAGTATTTCGATCTATTGTGCATTTTTCATAATGAGCTTCCATTTTGTGGAGGCATCCGACAAAAAGTTGAAAACACTCCCATTTCTTTTGCTTTTTCCATGCAGACATGGGTACTACGCCGAACTTTAGTTATACCAGCTTTACCACCACCACGTACATTTTGCACGATGTCCTCTTAAAAGGCCAACTTATTTCACAGAAGCCCATTCAAACTGTTAACTTCACTCTAAGACAGAAGCAAGCATTTCTGTGTCACAGCAATTTTTGAAGGAAGCGTGGTATGAAGTACAACTGCATCTGGTTTTCCCACCTGCAGAAGATGCAGATATCAGTTGGCAGAGCTGGGCATTGCTTTCACCTGGGTGGAAGCTTTTTGGATCCCACCACCACCATGCTGTTTCTCAGTTGCTAAAGACTCAATTCTTCTTCAGTAATCTGGAGGTAACTATATCAAGAAACTTCTATTTATAATAAAAACATGTTGTTATAATTCATCTATTTACTGTAACAATTTACAGGGTTGTTAATCTCTCTTTCTAAACATGGAAAGTTAATGACACATAGATTATGCTAACAGTTAGAGTAACCTTCCTGTTTCAAGTAATATCCGTGCTGCAATAAAAGCAGTTGATTCCTCTTATGAGACACATTCCAAATAATTAATACGGCTCCCTGTTGACACTTGCTGTTGCTGCTCCAAGCGATTTCCAAGCTAGAGTCACAGGCAGCAAAGCAGCAGTACAGTCTTTGGCCTTCTTTGTAATGACATCCAGGAATACCACAAACACAGTCTGCTGGCGCACATAATACATTGAACATCTCTTCAAGGAGATAAAATATTAATGGGGGGGGGCAGTAAGAAGTCTGTCTGAATGAGTGGGATATATTTACCACTTTACGCTGAGGCTGACTCAGATAATTTGCATTATTAACCATTACAACAACTGGATGCTGTTCAGGTTTAAGATCTACCAACACATCATATATTATTTGCTTTTAAGTGCTTTAACATGGGAAATCTGCTTCAGGCAAACCCACAGCTAATAATGAGTTACCCTACTTTCCCCTTCTCATTTACATGTTAAAAATCCATTTGATGTCATTAGTGAGCACAAGTCATCATTTAATAAACTCTCGGTTCTACAGTAGAATCAGGCAGACGGTCTGCTCTCACTCCAAGCTGCTCAATGTGCAGGATTATAACCATAGGACAGGCTCCCCATTTGCTGCAACAAAGATACCACTGAAATGCAAAATAACTCAGCTTGGCAGGGAGCTCTGGAAATCACCTAATCTAGCCGAAGGACAACAAGAGATGATGGCAAGTGACCAATCTGATTTTAGTATCTCCAAAGATGGAGACTCTTGGGGCAACCTGTACCAGTCCTTGGCCACTCTCCAAGAAAAAATAAAAACCAAACAGCTTAAGTGTAATTTCCTGTGTTTCAATTTGTGCCTCTTGTCCTGTCACAGAAGGCCTCTAAGAAAACTCTGGCTCCATCTTCTTTATCACTCCCACCCCCAGCCCCCACCAGGTCCTTATGCACACCGTTAAGATCTGCTGGACCGCATCTGGTCCAGGCTGGACAGTCACAGCTCTCCCAGCCTCTCCCGCATGGACGGGATTCAACACCTTAACCATCATCGCGGCCTTTGCTGGACTGGCATCAGCAACTCCCTGTCACCCTTGTACCGAGTGGCCTACGACTGGACCCAACACAGTGCTGAGCAGAGAGGCAGGAGCACCTCCCTCACCCTGCCGGCAACGCTCTGCCTAATGCAGCCCAGGAGGCTGCTTGTCTGTTACGCCCTACGAGCACATTGCTAGCACACGGGGGTGTTTTTGCTGTTCAGTTTTTTTAACCACCTGGTCTTCTCGGGACCAAGTGATCCCAAACACAAAAAAGAATGATTCTGCACGCTTAAAGGGCTAGGCTAGAGCTAAGATACACACAAAGTACAGAAAAGACTACAAAACACCTGTGAGTTTGTTTAGACATTCATTACAATTCAGTAACAGCTATGGAAGTTTATGAATATTTCATAAAAGCTTTTACCTACTATGGAGGAAGCAGCAGCATCACATGCCCTCTTGTGATAAATGAAACAAGTTACAGAAAGCTTTTATCTACTTGCTGCTGATGAAAAACACACTGCCTCCAAAAAAAAACCAAACTTGACTTCAGTTACACTGTATACTTCTTGCAATGTTAATATATCAAATTTGGGTTTTTAATATTTTCTCTATAAAAAGCAATGCAAACAACCGTTGAGTTTCGTTTTCTGGACATGAGTGCTAGCTTAGTTTCTCTTTGGACTTACCAGTTTTCCCATACAAGGAACAAGGGTCCTCCACTGCTATCTGCAGCCCTAATTACACATTCAGGATCAAGATACCATGTAAACCATTTTGTTAATCACCAGAATCACACTTTTTCTTTGATTTTACTATTATTTGCAACAGTGACATCTGAGAAGGTTGAGGGAGGCAAGAGGAGGGTGCCTGAAGCAAGCCCTAGTAATGGGACTGGTACATAAACACGCTGAGAAAACTCTGAGTCAGGAGGCCAAACTAGGGGATACCAGCAATGGTCTCTCTGGGTTTAATAGTATTACAAGCTTTGACACCAACTCCATTAAAAAACCACAATTTTAGCCAATGGACCTGTGCAAGATTTTGAGGCTGCTATCACCAGTGCAGCTCAAGTCAGTCGCAAAGACTGACAGGACAAGTTTTGACAAGTGACGCCAACTCCTAGCCTCTTTTGTATGAATTTTAAGGCTTCAGATGCTTAAAGCCCCAGCTCTAGGAACGAGTGACTCCAATCTCCTCCTCTCTGGTTCCAGCTACTGCAGAAAAAACTCTTGAAAAGGAGAATGCAAAAGCCTTGATAAAAAAGAGATGGCAGAAGCATTCGACACCTCCCTCTCCAAATTGCCCTGTTCTTCAGCTGTTTTTTCTGCATGTTGGGTCTGAGTTGACAATGGCGCAGCACCAGGAGGTGGGACATGGCCTCCCTTGCCTTCGTGAACATCTTCCCAGCTGTCAGGCTTTCATTTCTACCTGCACGTCTATTACCCCACGAGCCTATTTGATCAATTGCTCTTTGACCCCAAGAGCTACCCACATGCTAACCAATACTGGGCTGGTACCCATGCCTATAGGAGAGAAAATGGCTGGAAATTCCTTCCTGAATTTTGCAGGATGCTCCAAGGATATCTGCATCTTATGCATATCTTAAATGGCTCAGCTCTTAGTTATTAAAAAAAAAAAAAGGAAAAAAAGAAAAGAAAAAGCCAGCTTCCAACAAAACACCGAAGGTCAAGATGTCTTTGTCACTGATGGGAAGTTAAGCATGCCTTGTATCGTAACAGCTTGCGTGGCCTTCTCTCAATCCCACCCTGACTACAACCATCTGGTGTTTCTGTAGCCAGCTCCCAGGTAGAAAAGTAAACAGCAATCAAATGTAATCATCAAAGTAACATGCCATGAAGTTGCCAATTTTGTGTCTAATAGCTAAAGCTGCGCTCTGTTCCCCTTATTTGTCGTACTGGCGTGGTCTGACCACCGACATGGTCAATGGCCATGGCTCCCTGTGAGTGACAGAAGTGGGGCAGGGGGAGCAATGAGCAAAAAGAGCTAAGCTGGAAGACATCGTCGGGCTTTTTCTT
>NW_010426153.1:0-10601 GCF_000710305.1 Buceros rhinoceros silvestris | reverse complement strand
GGGGCAGGGGGAGCAATGAGCAAAAAGAGCTAAGCTGGAAGACATCGTCGGCTTTTTTCTTTTTCTTTTTTTTTTTTTTGGATCATATCACAAAGATTTAGGTCTGGCCAACACGACATAAATGTCAAAACCATCTCAGGTGAGGTGGGGTACACGGCAAATGTGACATGGGTAGCCACTAACTCCTTGTCTTCTGCTCACGCCACCTCTCTCAAGGAGGACAGACGTATGGCACCCATAGTAGCCAGGCCATACACACGTGCTGTGCCAATGGCAAAAGAAGGATATGCGTTAGCAGCAATTTTCAGAGTGAAATATAGATATAACCTTGGAAGTCTACCTGGTGACACAGCCTTCCTCTAGTAGAGGAAATGGGGGAGATGTTTGCAGATTAGAGAAAGTGCCTGGCTGGCCACTATTTTCAGGCCTGACATGAGAGATGCAACACATTCTAAAAAGCCAGTAACTTCGAAGAACGAGGATAATCTTTTGCGAATACTGAAGAAAACAAAATAGTTTGGCCTAAGGGATTAAAAAAAAATTAAATTAAAGGGATAAGGATAATCACAGACAGAAAATAAACATCCACACATCTTCAAAGATCTGCCTCTAAGTGGTTTAGTCATCTACAGATGCCATGATTTAAAACTACAGAAAAAAACCTGTGAATGTATGGACTAACCAAGGAAAGCAGCAACAAAGCAGTCTTACCTGTTTATCTATTAAAACCACTTCCCCCTTGATCCTTTTTGGAAAAATACCCACTGTTTGTAGCATCTAACAGCACAGGTCTTCCCTCCCTACCCTATGCCGAGTTTCCAGTGCCTGTGATGTTTGATTTTCCTAGAGCACAACTCCTATCACCATGTATGCAGACAGGAGACCTTTCTGCCCGGCCTGTGCTTATTTTCTCCCTGAGATTTTACTGTGTGCTGTTACAGAGAAAGCCTGAGTAGGAAACATAAGACTGGAAGATTGAAACCCCTAAAAGCAAAAGGAAAGAACACCAACACAGATAGAATAAAAAAATAGCCTTTTTAAAACAACTCATGAGAGACCTTCTAAACACCTGATGACTTTCTTCCTAAAGCTCTGGTGCTGGTAAATGTCATGAAGATAACTAAAATCACCGGCATGGCTTGTCCTCACCTTCCCCCACTTCTTTGCTCAGTGCCCATGGTATTGTGGCGGCATGGACAGCTGTGCACCCGAACTGCAGTTCTCCCCTGTGTCTCCTGACCCAGCTCCAGTAGGAACAATGAGAAGCCACCAGGAGATAACATTCTTTTTAAACAAGCATGCTTCAATTGACTTGTCACAAGGGGTGAGAGTCCCCATTCTTTACCGACCTCATCCTGAGGTGACCTGCCTTGTCAGACTGCATCTCTTGCTCAGTTTTCCACCCATTTTCCAGCCTCTTTTAATATGGTTTTGTCTTCCACAGGCTCACCAGTTCTGAAGATCTTTCTTAAACAGCCTTGCTAGCATTTAATACTGTACCTCTGAGCACCCAGTGCTCCCATGCGCTGCCTCTCCAATGTCCCTTGCTAGCACCTCTGAATGCAGCCACCTCCACGGACTTGACCCCCCGTTCTGTTTGCCCACTTGCTTGGATCACTGATGAGTTAAGTTAATAACAGTGAAACCACACCATCAATTCCTGAGACTTTGATTTCAGTTCTTCACATAATTTTTTTAAATAACACAGGGATGGGCACACACTAGGTATGCTAAATATATATTCTGAGGAGAAGTCTTGGAAAACATGCCAACAATTTTACTAATATCTTTACTGATAATGAATACTTTGCATGCTGTGGCCTTTTTCTCCATTTTTAAAAGCAGTCCAGTTTGTCTGTGATGATCTGATCTATAAAACACAACGTTACTTTTCGGCCACATTTCTGACATCCTCTAACTGTTAACAATTTTTTTTTTTTAAATCTGATTTATTATCTAACTGAAAACTACATTCTACTTTGTTGGATTGCAATTTCCAGGATCATTACTCTCGTCCTCTTTAATTAAAAAAAATAGTACATTCTTTCTTGTCCTTTTTTCTCCACTCATGAGTCTTTTTAAACTCCAGAATATGTAGGCATCTATTAAAAAAATATGGAAAGAGAAATTAAAAAGCTGGTAGGTTTGCTAACAAACTCTTTTGACATGCCATTAAACAAATTTAATTCGGATCTATTACTCGGCATATATTCAGACTTCTCCCAGCAGCCTCTTCTTCTGCCTTTCATCAATGATTGTCTTTGCAAAACATAATTTCCTCACTGCCCACCCTTTTCCATTTCGCATTAAAAGCTTTCTTTTTAAATGAAGCTTTTATAAAGCCATTCCCTACCTCAGACATGTCAGAGTTAGCACTGATTCTGCCCACTGCTTCATTTATTCATGGACTTTTATGGAGTACCTCTCTTTCATCTGCACACCTCTCTTTCATCTTTCATTGCCCTTTTAACTCCTTAGGGTAGCAGCAACTCATCCACTCCCTCTTCTCTCCCTCCATGGTTTATTTCCCTGTTCTTCCCTTGAAGCCATGCACGCCTCTGAATACAAGCAAACCCTCTTTTTCCAAAGGGCACTCTCCAACTGCATTAGCTCTGCTCTCTTGCCGTTTTGCCTCTTGTATTTCATACAGGGAACCATTTCAAGCTTAAAGCAATTGCAGCAGGAACGGAGGGACTGCTGGTCATGGATGCCTTCTGAAAATGGAGGTACTGAAACCAGCAGCCTCAACAGGCATTGACAGAGAGCCTCCAGTTCACACCACGGAGATGGCTTCTGTGCAAAGCCAGCATAACAAGCAAATGTTTTTATTCTCCCATATTCTTGACAGGAGCAAAGTTATAATATCGCAACTCTATATGTTGTTTAGCTATACGCTGCTGTCGAAGCTGTCATAAAACGTACATAATAGCAGCTCAGCAGCTCTTTCAAATACCAATATCGTGTGCTCGTGCATCTTATCGTACAGGTGTATTTTATGGTCTGAGCGCAGGAGATGCAGGACTGTACCCTTTTTTTTTTCTTTTTTAACTAAAATCAGCTTTGATATGTGCATTTTGCTTCTCTGACTTCCAAAGAGAGGGAACCAATCTGCAGCTAAGAAGGGGTGGATTCCCACCTCCCTGTCCCAAGCTGTGGCCAAGTTCCCCAGTACTGACCAAAGCAACCTGCAGACTCAGCCGCAGGGACTGCCAAATGTGAAGAAATACTTGGAGCTGAGGAAGAAAGCTCAACAAAGGATGAAGGGAGAGGGGTGAGCTGGGGAGACGTTTGGCTAAGTCCTTGTCGCACACACATCTTGTTTTTTAAAGTAAATGCAAATCCAAAGGCAGCCCCTGGCAGAGTGCTTGTGTGAGCAGAAAGCGTGATAAAATGGGGTAGTCTTTTCCGAGGATGCACTACTGCTGCTTTGACTCTGTCACATCGAACAACAGCTTTAACCATGAGACGACTGGCCTTTTTTGATGACCAAGCTGCCCCTCACGTGACAGCTGTCACCTGGGAGGGTCTAGGCTACACACAAAAATAAGGACAAAAACAATGCCAAAGGAACGGGTTAAATACTGTCCGAGTATTACAGCAGCTGAAGCAAATGGAGGCTTTTCACTAGTAGCAGCTGCATATTTTCAAAGGAGCATTTAGGACTCAGAAACTCACGTCACAGCTGAAGTCAGAGGTGAAGAAGCTTCTTCAAGTCACACCAAGATTCCTTGTTCTGCTGTGCAAACATTGTAATTTGTGTTTTGTGTTTAGGTGAACTTCATCCCTCTGTTGTGGATTTAAAACATTTGATTTAGCATCACTTTGGCTCCAGCAGTGCTTTGCACCCTCTAGCGCGAGTCCCAGAATTTACCCTGTGGTACAAGAGCCTGGTATAAGGGCTGGGGAGGAAGAAAAAGAAGAAAAAAACACCTGGGAAATGTTTCACACATGCCATTATATTAGAGGCCTCCTATCTTCCCCCCATAGGGCAGCAGGTCAGCTTACCCCAGCAGCCAAGGCAGGGCGCTGACCTGCAGGGCTGCACGTTCTCTGAGCTTTGCTCCCTGAAAGCCTTCCTGTCAGACCAAATAAACACGACACACTGTATTATTCCCGCCCTCCCAGATACGCTCACTGTGCCATGAAATACAATTTGCCAGTCACCTGCACTGGAAAATGGGTGAGGAGGAGAGGAATTTTGGTGCAGAGCAGACTGAGGGATTTGGAGTAATGCAGTCCCCAGAGCCCTGGGGCAGATGATGAATGTTGGTAACCACAAACTACCCAGAGTGGATTTAGCAATAGTGAATGCAGTGAAGCCCAGGGAGGTTTTCTTGGCCACCTCTCAATGATTTATTCTGATACGAAGAGCACTGTGCCAGCTCCTGCCATCCTTACTCTGCTCTTGTCCCCAAAGCCAAACAGGACTTTTCTGACTTCCTTAGTGGGTCAACCAAGCCTGTTCTGCCTCGGATAAGGCTGAAAAGACTTGGGATGGAGACATCAGGAATAACATTTTTGGGGAAACGTAGCCAAAACCACCCAGTCCATCTCCTAAAGAGGCAAAATCGTTCATTTTGCTATTTTGAAAGGTATCTCCTCTGGGCTGCCCAACCAAGGGTTAAACTAACCCTTTGTGTTACAGCTAACCCATTCACCCTGGGGCGTGGCCAGGCATTTCCCTACCTTCCCGTGCAGCAGACGGGGCAACTAATGCAAGCTTAGAGAGAGCTAGAGCTGATTGATGGAAAACAACCCACTGAAAACAATAATTACTAGTTTTCCACTGGTGCAATGAGCAGGACCAGTTCTGGCTGCTGTGGTGGCAGTGCCAGATCTGATGCAAAGGAAAGGTCAAGAATAAAAGAGCCAGGAGTGAGATGGGGACAGATATCCGTTTAACTGTAACATAAAATCGCACCTGAGCATAGCTGAGGCACTATATATGACATCCCCTCCACCCGCACACCAGAGTCTCTCCTTGCCCAGGAAGACTCCCACCAAATGCACCCCTTCTTCACGGCCTTTCAGACAACTTTTGATCCACCTGCCAATATAATTTAGACAGCGACGTCTCACAACTCCAGGTCAAGGATTTTAATAAAAGCCAAACGTGTTATGGCATGCTCACTCCTCACAGGCAGAGCCTGGGACACAGCTCTGTCTCTCTGTTACTTGTGCCGCTCTTGTTCATGCAGAAAGAGGAGAAGTGGGGGAAAAGAAGAAATCAGGCAGCAGCTCTTGGCATGCTGAGCTTAAATTTCAGTGGCAAAGCATCCAGGGGGGTTGTCAGAGAAATCAGCTGAGATGCTGGGTTACATGGTAGGAGACACGTCCAAAGCAGACATGTAGATCTGTGAGTCACCAGCCTGGAGATGGTAATTTTAGTGTCTTTTGGTTTCAGATATTGTGAGATGTGGTCCAAGAATTTGTCACTCTCTCTTTCCTCCATTTGTGACAGCCTATAGCATATGCCCCCTCCAATTCGGCCTTTATTTTCCAGGCTGTAAGTCTCTGTATGCATAGCGTGGACACCATCCTCAGGTCGTACCTCCCTAGTACTGCCTATACCTCTGCTGCAATCCTCTCTCTTTCTCCTCTGCCACCTCCTGAGCAGGTAAGACCTTACCCCCGCTTACCTCCTGTATCAGAGAAGTCTCCCTCCAGGAACTTGTGACTGGAAGCCTCCAAGAAACAATTTCAGCACACAGGCCTGCTTCTCTGGCTCTCAGCGTGCATCCTCATGTCCAGCTTAACGACCTCCATCTTTCCTAGCCACACAACCACGTAACGCCTATCTTCTGTGGGTTTCTATGACTGTTCCTCATTGTGACTGCAGCCCGGAAATGACTGCCAGACAATAAAGCATTAAAGCAGTCTTCTTCATTACAGGTATTTTTATCAACTGCTCTCATTAAGGAAGTGCAAAGAGACAAGTAATTTGTTTTCTGAGTGGGTTGGTACACCCTAACTTCATTAATCACTTCTCACAATCTGCAATGGGAGTCTCGAGACAGGCGGCACAGCCTGCCTGGCTCTGCTTCCAGCTTGCTGCCAAGCTTCAGCTATGGAAAAGAGTCCCTGCAAGAGGGTACAGACTCCATCCCAAAGGTAGTAATCAAGCAATAAATGAGATTAACACCATGCTACTTGATGAAGAAATGAAACAAGGGTGGGCATTTTCTCAATGACCTATAAGAACAGTTATCTAAGCCACCACATCTTCTTTCTTTTTTTTTGGCTTTTTTTCTTTCTCTCTTTATGAGATAATATAAGGTATGTCTCAGCATGAAGGACATGGCTGCCTGTAGAGAAATTTTGACAACCCCCCTCTGAGTGCTAAAATGCTGTCAGCCAAAAAACTGAGCTGTTTGGGCAAATTGATCCAACTCTGACAGACTTCCTCTCTGTTTTCATGTTTTCTCTCTCAAAGAAAAGCCTCCTAAATGATCCATGCTTTCAGTTCAATCTCAGAGAAGGAGAAGAACAGGGGACATCACCTACTTTTGCTGCACTGTTCATCGTTAACCTGGGTGGATGGAGAAACCTGTGAGAGGAAGGTCTCAAAACTATCTCGCATCTCCCCACTGCACACGGATAGCAGATCTGAACACACAGCTGGTGTAACTCACGTACAGCAACTGCATATGGATTTTCTGACTGCCAGCGAGGGCACAGTCAATACATTTTGGGTGCAGACAGTAACAGCACAGGAAGCCGAGTTTTTAGGCCTGAGTTCATCTTCAATGCCAGTAACAGTCAAGCCACTGATTCAGCCATCCAAAGAAAGCCTTACTGGGATTTTTATAATCATTATTTATAATCATTATTTATAATCATTATGAATCATCTTCCCCTTCCTCAGCCCAAAGAAAATGAAATCTAAGCATTTTTAAACCTTGTGAATATATATGTAACCTTTCTGCACCAGTGACAATTTCAAATACAATTTTTGATGGTCAAATCCTGGGAGCACTCTTACGACTTTATAGCAAAGATTAAGCACGTGTCTGTCACAGTCAGTAAAGCAGCATCTCTTTCTATGAGGAACTCCAGAAATCCTCAGTTCCTGTAAGATGAAGCGGTGCCAAGCAGACCAAAAGTGGCTTGCAAAGACACTCCGGGGCTGTATTGTTTTTGCACTTTTTTCACCTTTGCATGTAACGTAGCTTTACAACTCGACAACTGCTGTCCTGCTCGATGCATCTTCACAGTTTTTCCAGCTAAATATCAAAACATGGTGATGTCTGTTTATTCTTCCTCTTTACCTACCTGCTGCTGTAAACTCAGCTGGGAGAACCCATACTCAGTGTCACCAATTCTTAAAATACTTTTTTTAAAGACCCCTGCAGCAGAATTGCTGATTTACAGGTTCAAAAGATGTGAAGTCTGTAGCTTACCAATTTTAGTTTTGGTAAAGTCAACTGCAAGACTTAATAAACCTCATCATGCCCCTTTTCATTGCTTCATAAAGCCAGGAATGACACAGGAGGTTTTATCATCTGTTCCCTTCTTGCTGTTGTTCTACACTTATTTCTTTCTACGTGGCCAGGGACTGAGAAGTTTGCAATGGGTCAGAAAATGCACAAGCCCACTGACTCCATCGTTCTACAAACCAGATGTTTCATACGAGGTCAAATATAATTTTTTAGTATCAGATATTTTGTATTTGGAACCTATATTATTTAAGGCCCTTCAATTGCGCCTCTGGGTTATTCCTATACTAGTTCCTATGATGTTACTGCAGGCCTTTGGATGACAGTTTTGATTATAAGTCTGCACAATGCCTAGAACAATAAGATCCTGATTGGTACTTCTTGAACAATACATATTCATTCTTACCCAAGACCTCTTTGCACTGTATGAGTCATGCTGGATGTCTGTCCTCTGCAAGGGTAGCAGACAGGCCTGCAAGGTCACTGCTCTGTCTTGCCAGTACTGGGGCAAGTATCTTGAGGCACCACCAAATTTCCTGATCTCACTGATGCAGGTGCATACATGCAGGGGCAAGAGGCATGTTACACCGCATTGTTTCTGACATGTCTGGCCCCAAAAAGGATTACGGGAGATATATAGCATCACTGAAAATGAGAACTCTGAAAAGAACACCCAAAAGGTGGCGTGTTTCAGCCCGGGTGAAAACTCGCTCAGCTCCTTCTGCCTCAGGCTCCTGCTCTTTGCAGTGAAATACATTGTTATGAATTAATAGGCACCTTTAGTTCTGAATATTTTCCTTTGCAGCAGACAACGCTCAAACCGTCCATAGTCACATATTCCATCAGCTCTGAAATGCAATCGATCACCTAACATCCCAATGCAAGAGAAATATTTTTTCCCCCTTTAGAGCTACAACCTCTTAGCTGCTTTAATGAATGTACAGATTTACATATTCATATACGCTACCACTCAACACCATCTCCAGCTAAACTTCCTGTAACTGGCTAACCCTTCACCTTGCATCTCTATTATTTAAATGGTCTTTTGATCGAAGAACTGACACACTGAAGCTTCAATTCTCTGGCCAACCTGGCCTCTGTCAGAGACACGAAGCTCTTCCTTCACCCTCACACAACCCAAGCAAGGAGGAAGAAATGCTGGTATTTCTGACCAGGTACCTGAACGACGCAGGATTCACTTTTAAACAATTAGCTTCAACTGAGCAATAGTAATGACTACCTCACTGCTGAGGACCCCAGGACGGATACGGGCTTGTCTTCCCTGGATCAAGGAAAGGGCACAGCAACTCTGCTTCATCCTTCTTGTTTAGGGTTATACCTGAGAGCATTTAGTGTCTTTGGTGCCACTCAAAGGGAGCTCTGATACCTGGCTTGGCTCCTTGGGATTGAATACGCAGTCTCAATAATATCAGCTGTTCCAGCTCTGATTAACACAACACTTCCTACTGAAGCAATATTGGTTAAATGGCTTAGTGACCGCTACAGCAAGACATGTGTGTACACAAGAATCCGAAAGAAGACGGTATTTTGCTTTCATCAACCTGTATTACAAACAAGCCCACTCGCTGCAGAGGAATTCTTGGAGCACCACAATCTGCTTAAAGAAAAGAAAAAAAAAAGAGATTAAAAAAAAGAGAATTCCAAAGTGGAAGTAGTTGTGATGCCACCATGGCAGTGACGGGACACCTTCAGAGCAGCATAAACTTTTCTAAAACCAGCTATCAGCCCTTAAACAAACCAGATGAACTCTGGGCCAGTCTCTGCCCACAGTCCACCTCCTTTCAACATCCCTGCAGATGGAGGGAATGCGACTGAAGAAGATGGCTGCACTGCTCTCTGTGCCAGTCTACCATTTCAAAGTGAGTTTAAACTCCTTTGCACAGGTGATTTCTTTGTGCGGGAGGTCAAACTTCCATTGCCCGTTCCTCCAGGGATGACTTAATTAGAGACGGGGTTGCCTTCTCAAGTTCCTGGATTTGAGGAATCGTGCTGTTGTTATACCCAGGCATATCAAACAGAAGCAAAAAAGGAACAGGAAATGGGGGGTGGGGGGTGGGAATCCCTAAAAAAATCCAGAGATAAACCCTGGCCATCTATGAAAATGACAAGACTTGCTCACTTTTATAGTAGGTTGGAGATCCTGGCATCTGATCTTGTATCCCTATGTTCAGGGAGCAAGTACTCTGAAAGCTTTTACTTTTCAAGAAACCAGACCAAAATCCCCAATTAGTTTCATACAGATGAGAGGCCAGATTGCAAACTGCCATCTGTTACTTGACACAAAGGTGGCTTTCTGCTCGGGAGAAGGAGAGGTTTAAAAACTACTAGAAGATTTTATTAAGTGGTGAGACCAAAAAAAGGGAATGATTGCAAGAAAAAGTAAAGGACAACAAAATACCTGTGCTGTAGATTGAGGACAAATACCTACAATTTCTGCTTTACAAGCTGGATAAGTAGGGAAGCAGGTTTTCCCCAGGTACCTCAGTCAAGCTCATTGCAAAGGTTACAAATGATTGGAAAAAGCTTAGAGGTCCTGGGACTACCAGAAAAAACAAACAAACAAACAAAAAACCCCCCAAAACCAACAACCTGTGAAAAATTCAGTTTGTTAGGTGCTTAAAATGACATTGCTCAAAAGCTGGTACTGGGAAGGCATTTCACTGTCAACCTCAACCACGTACAAGTCAGAAGAGACACCCTCAAATTCTGGCATTACATCCTAGGGCTTTGTCCTGGGTTTGCTTAGGAGAGTCTTAATTTCCACAGCGGGACCAAGCCAGCTGATAGAGTATTCGATACCATATTGATGTTGTGCCTAGTACGTACGGGGGGGGATGGGGTGGGTGGAGTGGAAGGGTATCCAGAGCGCTCACAGTTCCAAACGGTGGTGGGGCACTGTGCGGCTTGATGCGGTTTGGCTTGGTGTGACGTGGTGGAGGTGGGGCACGGCTCAGCAGCAAGTAAGCAGTATGTTGCGCGTAACTCTCCTTATTTTGTTAACACTATTGTTTCCTGCTCTCTCATTGAGCTGTTTATGTAAATTTCCTTATCTTAACCCACTTGGCTTTACCTTCAACTCCTCTCCCTGACCTGAACGGGAGGGAGCAGTGAATGAGCAGCTGCGTGGTGTTTAGTTGCCAGCTG
>NW_010426152.1:2065-2754 GCF_000710305.1 Buceros rhinoceros silvestris | reverse complement strand
GCTAAGGAGAACCTATGCCCTTTACTGGATGGCGGGGGAAACACAGTGACCAAGGGTGAGGAAAAGGCTGAGGGACTGAATATCTTCTTTGCCTCAGTCTTTCATTGTAAAACCAGTTGTTCTCTGAGTGACCAGCCCTTTGAACTGGGAGACAGGGAGTGGAATGAAGTCCCCATAATCCAAGAAGGAACAGTCAGTGACCTATCACACCACTTAGATGTGCACAAGTCTATGGGGCTGGATGTGATCCACCCAAGAGTGCTGAGGGAGCTGGTGGAAGTGCTCACCAAGCCACTTTCCATCATTTTTCAGCAGTCCTGGCTAACTGGGGAGGTACCAGTCGACTGGAGGTTAGGAAATGTGATGCCCGTCTACAAGAATGGCCAAAAGGAGGGAACTACAGGCCTGTCAGTCTGACCTTGGTGCCGGGGAAGGTTATGGAGCAGATCATCCTGAGTGCCATCGTGCACCATGTACAGGACAGCCAGATGATCAGGCACAATCAGCACGGATTTACGAAAGGCAGGTCCTGCTTGACAAATCTGACCTCCTTCAATGACAAGGTGACCTACTTAGCAGATGAGGGAAGAGCTGTGAACATTGTCTACCTAGACTTTAGTAAAGCTTTTGATACTGTTTCCCATAGCATTCTCCTGGAGAAACTGGCTGCTCATGGCTTGGATGAGTGT
>NW_010426152.1:965-1468 GCF_000710305.1 Buceros rhinoceros silvestris | reverse complement strand
GGCCAAGGCCAATGGTATGAGGTTCAACAAAACCAAGTGCTGAGTCTACACTTGGGTCACAACAATCCCCTGCAATGCTATAGGGTTGGGGAAGAGTGGTGGGAAAGCTGCCCAGCAGAAAAGGACCTGGAGGTGTTGGTTTACAGCAGCTGAATATGAGCCAGCAGTGTGCCCAGGTGGCCAAGAAGGCCAATGGCATGCTGGCTTGTGTCAGCAATAGTGTGGCCAGCAGGAGGAGGGAAGGACTTGGTCCTTCCTGTACTCGGTGCTGGTGAGGCTGCACCTTGAATACTGTATCTGGTTTTGGCTCCTGCACTTGGGCCACAACAACCCCCTGCAACTCTACAGGCTTGGGGAACAGCAGCTGAAAAGCCACCCAGCAGAAAAGGACCTGGAGGTGTTGGTTTACAGCAGCTGAATATGAGCCAGCAGTGTGCCCAGGTGGCCAAGAAGGCCAATGGCATGCTGGCTTGTGTCAGCAATAGTGTGGCCCACAGGAGGGA
>NW_010426152.1:0-948 GCF_000710305.1 Buceros rhinoceros silvestris | reverse complement strand
ACAATGAAGCTGGTGAAGAGTCTAAAAAACAAGTCCTCTAAGGATTGGCTGAGGGTACTGGGGTTGTTTAGCCTGGAGAAGAGTAGGCTCAGGGGAGACCTTATCACTCTTTACAGATTCCTGAAAGGAGGTTGTAGAGAGGTGGGGATCAGCCCCTTCTCCCATGCACCAAGCGATAGAATGAGAGGAAATAGCTTGAAGTTGCACCAGGGGAGGTTTAGGCTGGATATTAGGAAAAATTTCTTTACAGAAAGGGTTGTCAAGCACTGGAACAAGCTACCCAAGGAAGTGGTGGAGTCCCCATGTCTGGAGTTATTTAAAAGATTTATAAATGGAGTGGTTAGGAACGTGGCTTAATGATGACTTGGCAGTGCTGGGTTAACTGTTGGACTTGATGATCTTAAAGGTCTCTTCCAACCAAAACGGTTTTGTGATCCTGTGATTCTGAGAGGGGGCAGAGCAGGGACACCTGCTGAGGGGAAGCAAAGGCCTGTGCACCTCACCTGGCATGAGCAACCAATACTGCCCAGCTGAAGCCCCAGGGAACTGAAGCTCAGTGTCCCCAACCATGGCCTGCCTCATCAGCTCCCTCTGTGCCGATTACAATACCAGCAGAAAATTGCTCACAGTCACTGTTAAGCTAGTTTTTCATCAGGCCATCAAGCTCAGTTGGCAAAGGGAAGGGTATTGCGGAAAAGGGGGAAATAAAACCGGTCTTATAAGGCCAACACCGAATATGCGAGACAAGCAAATCGGGGGCACAAATGAATAAGATGGTTTACTTACACTGCAACATTTACAAGTTCTTTTGGACTTGCTGTTGATAAATCGATAACTGCAGGTTTGCTATAGCCTATTTACCAGAGAGATAGCAAGGCACCATAGGTCCAACACCGAAGAAGCTATAACCCATGCGCTGTAGCCCAGCCGCTTGGTAAAACAAGCCCG
>NW_010426151.1:105537-105919 GCF_000710305.1 Buceros rhinoceros silvestris | reverse complement strand
TATATCTTAATATATTTATATCTTGGATTATATCCTAGCATTACATCAATACTTGCAAAGCTTTTATAAATGTTTTTCTAGAACATCAACAGAGAAGAAATACGACCTGTATATGGCTATCGGGATACTCTAGCATAAAGTATGTGCATGAGGGTAGTAGTCTATTGTTTTATCAAAGTTGGGTTAAAAAGCGGTAAAGAAAGTATTTTCTCATAGTCTCAAGTACTCTTAAAGCCACTCAGGAACTTTAATTTTCCTGGTTTTTTCATTACAAGTTTTTTCTGTGTGGCTTTTATTTCCCTGCTGCTGGCTGGCTGGCCGGGCCCAGAGACTGGTGGTGAATGGAGTTCAATCCAGTTGACCGCCGGTCAGCAGTGGTGTT
>NW_010426151.1:74192-105376 GCF_000710305.1 Buceros rhinoceros silvestris | reverse complement strand
GGGTGTTCCTCCGGGCTCAGTGTTGGGGCCTGTCCTCTTCAACATCTTTATCAATGATCTGAGGTGATTGTTGCAGCTGACACCAAGTTGGGTGGGTGCGTCCTTCTGCTTGAGGGTAGAAAGCCTTTCTAGAGGGATCTGGACAGGCTGGATTGATGGACTGAGGTCAACTGTATGAAATTCAATAAAGCCAAGTGCCATGTCCTGCACTTGGGCCGCAATGACCCCCTGCAGTGTTACAGGCTTGGGGAGGAGTGGCTGGAAAGACCCCCTGCAGTGTTACAGGCTTGGGGATGATTGGCTGGAAAGCTGCGATGCAGAAAAGGACCTGCAGGTGTTGGTCAACAGCTGATCAAATATGAGCCAGCAGTGTGCCCAGGTGGCCAAGAAGGCCAATGGCATCCTGGCTTGTATCAGCAATAGTGTGGCCAGCAGGAGCAGGGAAGTGATTATTCCCCTGTACTCGGCACCAGTAGGCCACATCTTGAGTACTGTGTCCAGTTTTGGGCCCCTCACTTCAAGAAGGACGTAGAGGTGCTGAAGCGTGTTCAGAGAAGGGCAACAAAGCTGGTGAAGGGTCTGGAGAGCGAGTCTTATAAGGAGCGGCTGAGGGAACTGGAGTTGTTTAGCCTGGAGAAAAGGAGGCTCGGAGAGAGATCTTACTGCTCTCTACAACTACCTGAAAGGAAGAGGCAAACAGCAGAATTCATGAAGTAAATCAAGGGGCTGCATGTAAATGAGCAAGAGGTGTATGGAAATTGTGGTCCTTCTTTTTAAAAGTCTTCAATAGAATTTGTATGTGTTGGACTTTAAATATATTGGAAACATGGACAAAAATTCCGCTGAAAAACAGTTCAGCTCCCCACCTCCCCAAATGAGATGTGTATGCAATATTCAGATAGTTACATGTATAGCCTCTGCAGTTTTATTTAGTTGTTCCTTTAATGCAGAGTTGAAACAAAACTATTCAGAAGTTGTATGCTTTACTGAGTAATAGAGCAAAAGGATGCCTAATGCCATATTCTTTACTAGCTTCTTTTCAGTGTCCAGGTTACTTGTTATTCCCTTTATTTTTGGCAATTGCAGAATAATCAAATGTTTGCAAAACTAAAATTCCATGCCTTATTTTGATGTGGTTTTTTCCTGGCAAATTTCTGCAAAAATTCTTTCAACTGGGATGCTGTGAATGATTTGAAGAATGCTGGTGCAGGGACTGCTCTTAGAGGCAGATTGTATGATATTCTTAATGATGTTTAAGCCCTGTTAGTCACTGACATGCTGTGAGCTAAATTAAGTGAGATATTTTGATTTTAAAAACACTCAACCTGTGAAAGATCCAGATCAGATGAGATCATCTGTGTTCACGTAATTTTTTCCCATCTCCTTTGGCTTGTTTTTAAACAATTTTTGTGTATTAGAAAATGTGGGGTGTTACACTGCGAATGTTGCTAACAGGACTGCAACGCAAGTCAGACCTAGATGTGTTTGTTATTTATTAATATTCTTAATTTACCGTCTGGTGAGCAGTGCTGTAGCCCTTCATCTCCTCAGTTCTGAATAGAAACTGGATTCCAGTTCAGTTTGTAATCTGGAAGGTGTTTGGAGTGTCATAGTGCAACAAGAGGTAGAAATGAAAGCAAGTCCTGCCACCCTGGAATTTATCCCCATCTGCTGGCTGGCTGAAACTCCCACAATGGGAGAAGGCTCACCCCTGTTTTCCTGTTGCAGGGACTGTTTAAGCATGAGGCTTCCATTTGTCAGAATTGGAGGAAATCTGTGCCTTGGCTTCCTTGCAGAACATGTTACAGTGGATAGGTTACTTGACTTGAAGTCAAGAAACACGAATTATGCTCTTGGCTATTCAGCTCACAGCTTTGACATTGGGTGTTTTTTAAGAAGGAGTAGTTTTGCTAACTGCAAGCAAAATTTGTAGTGAAACAGGGCTGAGCACAGTGTCAGGTAATGACTGGGGGCGTTTTCGTCATGCTGCATTCAAACTGTTCCTGAAAAAATTAAAACAAAAAACCTTAATTATTTTTTAGGAAACAGTTCTCATTTGATGGTTTTAAAAGTTTTCATGCAAGTGAAGAAATAAAGATTGGTCTTTGAATGTCTGAAATAGTCATGTAGTACTTATGTGCTGTTGCAGATAAGATTTACAAATTACAGCAAGTGAACAGTGTAACTTTTAAGTGAAATACGACTAAGAAAAGTTTCTGACATCATCACTTCTTTTGCATTAAAACCAGTTCTGTTTGTGTTTCTGTGTAATGATGTTCAATTTATCAAATCTATGGAGAACAAATGATTAGAAACATGTTGAGTTTATATGTTTTAAATTAAGCCTTTTTAGACAACCTTTATCTTGAAATTACTATTTCTAAATACATTTTGGAAAAAAATGCTTCTCAAACAGTCAGATAGTACATGATGAATAAGCTTGCTACAAGGAAAATACTTTTGCTTTGTTAGCCTGTTTGCTCTTCATTCGAGTAATTTGGGAGAAAGCAAAAGCTGTATCTAACTGATAATTCTGCATGGGAAAGAAGACTGGATGGTCTGCGCAGCTCATTTTGACATGAAATTTTTTTTCTCCTTTAGAAGATGTCAATCCAGTGCATTCCGTATATGCTTGTACATTACGTGACTTTTTTTTTTTTTAAACTTCAGGCATCCTGGTGGTATAACGATCTCGATGTTAACAACTGTCTTGATTTTACTTGAATGTGGAAGAACAATTGATGATCTTTTAACATGACTTGTCCCTTACCTGTGTTTCTCCTTCATGACCCTAGGAGGAAAAAAGAAGAGGAGCTCCTGCCTTGTTGAAGAGCAATTGCATGCTACTCCTAGTGGATCTTTTTCAAACAAATTTTTTATCACTTCTCTTCCTTTAATCTGAGCCATTTAATATTCTGGGAACCTGTTTCTTCAGGACGGATCTGTTGCTTTCCTGGGGATTGCTGCATTGGTGCAGGAGCCTACACAAGACGCAGGAAATGCTTCTCTGAATTAGGGCATATACTGGTAGAAAACAATGTACCTCCTTTTTTTGTGAGGTGTTGGCTGTATTATGAAAGATTTATGGGTAAATAGCTTATCTCTTCCTCCTAGATTTTAATCAAATATCTGCTGTACCCAATGCAGAGGCCTAATGTTGAATAGGTGCGAAATGTGAAAACCTTGTAAGTGCATCTGTGATCTTGTGCTGGGAATGAAGGTGGGCTTTAGTTTCCTAACCCTTTGTGAAGAGGCATGCAGGTAATGTCAAAATACTGTCTGGGACAGTGTTTGTTAATTTAAAAAAAAGAAAGGAATTATTTTTCTTTCCATCTCACTTTAAAAAAAATTGAATAAATTAATTCATATTCTGGAGAAATTGTTTTTCTGAAAGATCCAAAAGCCTTCGTCTTTCTGTTAACTCATCAGTCTCTTCACAGTTGCTGTTGCGACTATGCAAGAAAACTTGCAATAGCATTCCTAAACTTCTTGATTTTTTTTTTTAAATATTTTTTATTTCAGGTTTCTTTTAAATAGAGACAATCCATCTGACTTTCTCATTTTCCTTCAGAGGAAAGACAGTCCAAAACCAGGGAAGAAGAGTCCCTGCTATTATAACCATTACAGCTTATGGACGATGTTTTGCCATTTTTGTTTTCCATGTCATCACAAGTTTTTGTTTGTTTGTTTGGGGGGTTTTTTGTTGTTTTTTGGGATTGTGGTTGGGTTTGGGTTTTTTTGTGATATTTCTTTATTTGGAATGCTGTTGGAGCTTTGTCAGGGTGAGGAGGAGGAGAGCAGGACAGCTAAGACAGGGCTGGAGAGGTCTCAAATACATCCTTATATTTGTTTCTGCTTTTTGCTGTTTTTGTGAAAAAAAAATTAAAATTTGGTTTTGGAGGCTGTGAATGTAGGTCTGTTCAAAGGAATGATTTTTTTATTTAGAAATGTTGATGGAGATGATAAACTATTTTGACTAAACTCTAATGAGAGTCTTAAACTTAGAGCTACATGTGTGCTTTCCAAGTGGGAATTGCCAGTCAGATGCTGGTGTCAGTGTGCTTCTTGAGGACCCCCGTGCTGCAGGCTGAATGGTGGTCACCCTTGGCAGCTCAGTGCAAGATGTGTTGATTGAAGGTCTGCTGGCTAGTGCAGAGATGGGATCACAGTCAGAACACAGGACGCTGAATTCAATCTTGATTTTAAATGGGAAAACTTCAAAAAAACCCCAATCAACAGAAAAACCGTCCACATTTTCCACTGCTGTCTGAATTCTTACTCTTCAGTTAAAATTGTTCCATCAATGAAACATGGAATCTGCAGATGGAGGTTTTGATTAGCATTGTGTACTGAACTTGACATATGTACCTAACTGTTCACTGCCTGTAAAACCTATTTACATGAAGTCTAGGGGAAAAGCGAGCTTATGGCTTAAGTTTTACAGTGTTCATGCGGCATAGATGGAACTAATAGCTTGACCTATTTTCCAATAAAGTCATCTGTTTGGCTGTGTGATTAGCTTATCATTCTCACAAGTATCTTACTAAATGTTTGAGGGCAGAGGGAGTGTCTTTTATTTCTGGCTATTTGGTTTCTCTTCGCTTGCTGGAGCCAAGTCCACAGTTCTGCAAATGTTTATATGTAATTCTACACGTGCAACTGAAGGGATTACTCGCAGGTATACAGTGATTTTTGCGTAAGAACAATTTATCTGCTGAATCCAGGAAGTCAAGACTCAATAGAGGCTGCTAAACCACAGTTACTCAAAGTAATGAAGTCAAATGGTAATTTTTACTGTAAAATATTACAGTCAGAATATGAATTCTCAAATCATCTGCACTGTGCTTCTTAAGCTTTTTTTCTTCAAAGGTTCAAGTAGCTTCTTGATGGGGTGAACCCATATGTGCTTGGAAGCAGAATAACTTGCTACATATTGATCTGTTTCTAACACTTAGTTCTTTAAAAAACCCCTTACAATACTGCTTTGTCCTGCAATCTCTTCAAGTGAGAGTTAGTTAAACTCCTGGTACATTTCCCTACTGCCGTTTTGATGTGTTTCTGTGTGAAACTGATGGCAGGATTTGTTCGGGTATGTAGGCCACTATTGTATTAGAATTACATAACCATGTTGAGTGGTGGAAACAGATGAAAAGACGGGGATGTGCGGCATCCCCTCACAGATTATATCCTGCAACAATGAAGACAGCTCAAGCTCTGCAGAGAATGTGGTCACATGCAGTCAAAAAGTTGGGGATTTTGAAAGGGCACGTGAGTCACTTTTTGTTGCATCTTGCTCCAAGTCTCTTCTTCCCTTCTCCCCCACCATCCCTACCCTCTTCAACTTCCTTTTATAGCCAAATTACTGCTGGGGCAGGTCTTCTGGTTTTGTTCTTCTTTCAGCATGAATGAAGTTGTCTTCCATGATCTCTCAGTAGCAAGCAATTGCATAAATCTTCGATGACTGTCAGTGAGAGCTGCAACAGCTGCCTGTAGCACACAGACAATTTTAGCACTTTGACTAGTTTCCTGCCAAAGATTCTGTTAGGCAGTCTATTTTGGGTATGTAGAAAGCACCTGTCATTTTGGTATATGAGCATTAGGCAGAACTAAGCAAATCCTGACTACGGTGTTCTAATTAGAAATGGGCTGACTTTAGTCACTAATGAATTTAGACTAGCTAATTACAGTAATTTGCATTTACTGCAGGTAGCCTGCTGTTTGTGTGAAACCTGGGTAGACTTGCAAAACAGTTACTATTAGTAACTGGAGGTGGGGTTCTTAACCATTTTGCCTACTTTCTCTCCAGAGTTTTGGTGTGCAGTGTTACAGTGAAATTGTATCCTGTAGGGAATGCACAGGCTGCACAGAATCCCCTTGTGTTTCCTTACAGATGAAGTATGAATAAATTGGCAAAGCAATGGATGCTTTTTTTAATCCATCACTTGATACATTCAAAGGAGTGTCATACTATTAAATGGGGACTACAGAATTTTGGAGTCTTCAATCTTAGTTTTGATAAAATCCTCAGCTGATGATTTATAATGTTTGTAGACTCTTCTGCTCAATTTTCTTCTCCATTAATCTGTCAGTGTGGGTTAATGTCGTGGCAATGGCAAGCAGCAGTACATTTTATGTTAAAGAGATTATTGCTTAGAGATTTGAGGGAGTACAGATGTGGTTTGTGCCTTATGGGCTTCCAAGGTGACCATTCAGTTCTCTGAACTGTGTTACAGAGCCTGCATAGCTTTATCAGTATGGCAGAGCTAGTCCTGTTGTCTTGGTGATTATGTTGCACAAAATGAGCTTTGCAAGCACATAGCATACTTTCCTTCACTGATACAGCATGCAGCAAGTGGGAGATAGTTTTGCAAGGAGCACTTTCAAAAAATTAATTACTTAACAAATACTGAATTTGATACTTGATTTTTTGTGATCAGATACCACAAGACTTACTTGCCAGTGCAAGATAAACTTAACACTGTTAGTTTATGGTGCTCTGATTTACTGCACAATGTGTCTCTACGCTTGTGCACTGGTCATGGGCGGCCTAGTTTTCTGGAAAGAATTTCCTGTAATCTTACATGTTTCATACCCATAAATCCATGCCCAGTATCTTTACTGTGCTTTCCTCTGTCCTTTTTCTGTGGTGGTGTACTGAATAAGCAAGCAGTCATTTCTCAGGCCTTGCCCTAGTAGGTACTTCACTGAACGACCTAGCGTTAGAGTTTCTGGAAGCATAAGGCAACTGTAGCTGCTCTTTGTCCCCATGGGTAGTAAGCTCTCACCCGACTGCATCCTGCCTGCCTTGCTATTTTGCCTATGCAGAGCTGGACTCAGTATGCTAGGCTGGGAGATATTGGTAAGAGCTTCACCCTGTGCAAACTGAATGTAAGTGATGTTCTTGTTACACGTGTAAGTTGTTGAGGCATTTATACAGTGAGAAGGATTGATGAGGTATTCCATCTCCCCTGCTTCTACAAAATTTTATCCCACCTCTTTGTCCTTCAGATTTTACCCATCGTTTGATACTGTCTTTCATTTCTAAAACTTCCTTCAGTGAAATCATCTGGAATTTATATGACACTGAGGACTTTCTTTAACGCTGATTTTCTGCAGAGCTTAAAATTATATAGAAAAGCAGAACAGTGATGGTGTAGCCAAGGGTCAGTAGTGGTTTGCACATTTTCATGAATGCTGGCCAAGCAAGCCTAGTCTTGTGTTTACCACAGCATCACAGCAGCTCAGAAAAAGCACTTAGTTAAGGAGAATTTTTTTACTTATGAAAGGTTCTCTGTTTAAGGGAATATGTGTGGTGAGAGAGGGGTGAAGGATAGACATGTCACTGGTTAAATGGGAATATCAAATAAAATACTTTCACTATGTGCTTCAGCAGAGTGATTCACTGACTCAAGGCCTATGTTTTAATACCAACAGTTATAAATGCCACTAATTCCTGTCTAATTTAAATGAGTGGAAATTTAGAAATATTTACTTGTGTTATTTTTAATATAAGACATCATCTCCTCCAGCTATTTTAATGGAATTTTTTAATTAGACCCTGAAGTTCCTGGAAGATGGAGAGCATTGTTCCTTTTCTGAGAGAACTGTGGAAATCTAACACTGTTCAGTGTTGTAAAATTCCTAGTAAGAATGCTGAATATTTTGTGTATTCCATCAGAAACTCTGAGCAGGACTTCGGTTTTGTTTTTCGGTACAGTGAATGTACAATGGAAAATATGAACCAAGTTCCTCTCTGGAGTGCTCAGAATCCACTGGAAGAATACATCACGGGGTTCTTTGCATTTGAGAAACAGCATCCATAGCTTGCTAAACAGTTGTGTGTTACCAGAATACTTTTACTCTGGAAATACAGGGGACTCTATTTAAAGTGCTGGTATACTCTTCTTGTGTCACTTCTCTATCTATTGTTTTGGAGTTTAGATGCCAGTAATCCCTTTAATGCCTTTAAAAGACTTTTAAGTCAAAACTGAGCTTCTGTCTGAACTTCAGTTTTCTGAGCAAACTCTTAGCTTCCCAAGAAAGACCGCTTTTAGCAATAAAAACAAATAAACCTACAACTTGAGTACGTGCATGCACGTGGATCATGCAATGCCTGGGTTTTTCTCCTGCAGTGGACACTTTGCATTGTTAAGTTTGGGCTGTGTTGAATATTGTGGCTCATTTTTCTCCTTGGTTTACAGAGCAGGCACTGAAGTGTCTGGCTGTATACTGTATGGTGCATCAAAACTGGGTGATTATTCTGTATTATTTTAAGCTGTGATGTTGGAAAGATTTCAGGTTATATCATGTAAGATAAACTGATCAGTTCAGGATCAGTTTTAACTGGAAATGTAGAAAAAATGTTTCTGGGAAATGTTACAGAAATGGGTATATCAGTGCAGTGTAGTGGTACGTTGGTTTCCTGTAAAATTTAATTTCAAGGGGAATGTAAATACTCGGGTAATTCACAGTGGATGGGACATTTTGTAAAATCCACATGAATAAGAAGCAAAAGACTTGAAGACTAGTTCATTTTGAAAAACCTTGGTTTCAACTGCTAATCTTATTGCATACTGGAATGGAGAGGTCTTCCTTAAATATTTTGTGTGTTCATTGAATCAGGACTATGTAGTGTTAGTGTGATCTGAATTAAATGCTTTTGCTGAATGAGACTTTTCCAGAAAGTCAGAATAAGCCATTAAATCAGTGAAATGTGAAGGGATTCCAATATTCCAGACCTATTAATATTTTTGCCTTTTTAGAGAAAAAATGATCATTAACTGAAATACATACATTTCATACTAACTCTACCAAATTATGAGAATATGCATATTATTTTTATACCTGTGTTTTGATGGGGTATTTAACATTTTAATTTAGGTAGTTCTATGCTTTGTGTTTTACTAATTGGTTTCTGTGTGCCACAGGCCCCAGGCATGGAAGAGCTGATATGGGAACAGTACACTGTGACCTTACAAAAGGTGAGTGAGTGCCTGTTATATTTTTAGTTTTCAAATATTCAAGCACCGGTTTAGTCTAAACACGTTTTACAATAGATGTAATTAGCATATCTGAGCCTAGAATAGGATTACTTTGTTGTCCAAATCAGATACAGTCCTCATTTTAAAGCTTAATTGCTAGTTACTCATACAGTAGCGTGACTCTTTAATGTTAGCAGTAAATTATGTTAACAATTTAAGTGCTGTATTTACTACTATTTGGTCTTTGTAATGACAGTATAATATACTGTGTGCCAGCCATATAGCTAAATTCATCATTGAATAACCTTAAAAACAAAGCAGATGGTTCTGTCAAGCAGTGATAATGTCCAAGCTTTGACATAACCACTGAACATAATTCCACTGATTTTATTTTTTTAATATACTTTAATATCTGCCAGTGTAGAATCTAGTTGAAAAATACTTTCATCGAAATTTCTGAAGTATGTGAACTATTCACTTTTGACAATTCCTCCAAGAAAAAAGGAAGTATCTCTTTATGTAGAGTCCTTTTGAGTTAAAGTAAACCTCATTTCTGAGTTCTCTAATGGTTAGGCTGCCACACCATGGCACAGGATGCGTGCTTTGGTGGTGGTCTTCCCAGCTCTTTTGATGATCCAGGTTCAGTGAGCAGCCTGCGCTGCTTACATTTTTTTACCTGTTCTGCAATGAACTCAACTTGATGACCTAAGGTAAAAGAACAATCTTTCCTACACAGCGTGTTTTATGTGTTGAATTGTTGAGAAAGGATTGTTTTTCACATAACAGAGCAATACAGAAGAAACATTGCAGAAGCAGACCTTACTTCCTGTAATTTCGAACTTTTCTAATCTTCCATGTTGTGTAAATGAGTATTACTACTGCATCAGTAGCAAATTACCACTGATTTGTATTCTGTATTGTTTTGTCTTGAAGCATCTGCTGCCTGTAAAACTAAGGTGCAGCAAGTGAAGTGTAGCTGTTTTAAAAAAAAAAAAAATTGCTTTTTTCTCCTCAAAAGAAATAACCACTTAATATTGACACTAGTGGAACATGACCTGACTTTTGATGAGCTACACATGCTGAGTGTGAGTTGGGGGAAGTGACCGCTTCAATTTATGTATTATGTTGCCAGTATGGTAAAACATGTTTTTTAAATGTAGCATAATCTGTATTTTATAATCTCAGGAGGTGTACATTAAACAGCTGATAAATTTAAACTGTGTTCAGCAAAATGCATGTTTTATTGCACACTTTTCTTGCCTGCAGTTCAGTTACACCAGCAGTTCTCAGATCTAGTGTTAAAGACATGCTTCTTCCTTTGCACCCTATTGAAGATTTAATGTATGCCATCTTAGAGCTTTTATGGATCTGATATTTCCAATTAATGGATGACAGGTTTGACGTAAATTATGTATTTATAATAGCTGATTGTGAGAGAGGATAATTATAGAGAATACACAAGTTCACTGCTTGCTTTTTGTAATCAGCCATGCTCTTGTTGTTTGATCAAGCTGTTAGTAGTTATTAAAAACTAGATAACAATCATAATAAAGATGAGATCCTGGAAAAGCTGTTCCAGTTTCCCAAGCAATACTAATAACATAGATTTATCTCATAGTAAATTTGGTATAAATAGCCAGTGGGATGATGGAGCAAAATGCAGGCTAACTTAGTGAGTCCTTTGCTTAATTATTAACAATCACAAGGCTGTAGATGGAGCTTTTGGAACATGGGAACATGTCATCTTGTTGCATGGATTTGTAAACCAAGTCCTTTTTAAAGCTAGAGGTGCTGTCTATTTCTGCAACTGTCATCTAGGTTGAGTGCCATTACAGGAACATTTGTGACACTGTTCTTTCTCCTTGTCAAAAGTGAAATGAGTTTTGTTTTATTTGTTTTTGTTGTAAAGGATTCAAAACGAGGGTTTGGGATTGCAGTTTCTGGCGGCAGAGATAACCCTCATTTTGAAAATGGTGAAACATCAATAGTCATTTCAGATGTTCTTCCAGGTGGTCCAGCAGATGGATTACTTCAGTAAGTGATTTTATTTCTCTGTCTGGCATATTTTGAAGGGCATGATAGAATATGTAAAGCCTTCAGACGGGCTTGGTTGAAATTCTGGTGATTTAATCCACTCAACATTTGATGCCCTCTTGAAAACCTAGATATCTGTTTTAAATAAATAAACATCAAACTGAACACACTCCAGCCAGAGGTGGTTTTATGTACTATTTTGTAAGAAATTAAATTTCAGTGGTGTTGAAAAGCTTTTATAGTTCAATGTGTTTCTCTTTAACATTGCATTTCTTCTAAAGAAACAGTAAAAATACTTAGTATCTTTAAACATTCTCTCTGTTCTTTCTCCAGGAAACACATATAGTGATCAATCATTAGTTTTCAAGAGAATGGCTTAAGTCAGCACAGAGAAGGGTCTTCACTCCCAAAGTGTCAAGAGCATTAATGGGGGAAGTGTTTGCTAAATATTTGTTTTATATTTGAAAGTAAAAATACAGGAAATAAAGTGTTTCTGTAGACCTCCTGTAATCCTTGATGAGGCAGCATCTATCATGGAGAAGTAATTTTAAATCTGCAGGCTGAGATAAACAGTTTCTATCCCACTGCTGATCAGTTTTTCATCCTTTGACCCGGGATACCTGATGAGGACTAGATGATTTGGAAGAATGCCAAAGTTGTGCAGTAACGAATGAAATGAAAACGAAAAAATGAAAAGAAGCATAAAAATCATTCAGGAGTTAGAGAAAATGCCTTATAAAGAGAGACTTAAAGTGTGTAATCTTATTCAAATAGAAGATTGTGATGTGACTTGATTACAGTGAAGAGAAAGTAATGGGTAAAGATTTCTTTTATCTAGCAGAAAAACGGCACAGTAACCAGTAATTGTTTGAGCTAATTCTCTGACTATAAGGGTAGTTTCTGAGTAGTCGGCAGAATAAACTCATACAGGGATTGGCGTAGATGTGGTTTGTTGGTTTTTTTTAATCTCCTGCACTTTTTGTGCTGAAATGCCTTTCTAGAAGATAATGTTTTTTAATTAATCATGTTTTAGGGGACTGTGTCCTGGGAGTGACCAAGGTAAGTCTTAATGGTCTATATGATGTGCAGGAGAGCTGAACAGACAAGTTAGTAATCTCTTTTGGCCTGTGTTTTAGGGCAGGGAGGACTTTTTGTATGTGATAGTTTGGTTGGGGTATTTTCCCCACAATCATCTTTCTTCAAAGTAGATGGGACCTGAATACCAGTCTTTTAGAAAAGTGTACTCAATGGTTCTCTTCAAGATTTGACTGAATACTGCTGTGGCTGTAGCAATTTGAAGCTCACTTGAAATTTTTATGTTGCTGTGAAAAAATCTAGCACTAGGTATGGAAGAGTAGGAGTTCTCTCAGAACTTAAAAAAAAAAATTATTGGTCATTACAAATATTCTTTAAAAAACAAAATCTTCTTTTATGTTATGGCAAGGTACCTAAGCTGAATATAGTACATGTATAAGATGCATACCACTACCCAAAGCCTAATTTTTAAACATACTAAAAACGTCTTCTAGTATTCAGGTATTCTAGTGTTCGTATAGTAAACACAGGTTTTAAGCAAAACTCCCTGTTACAGTGAATGAAATCCGTAAGTTCCCCCGTAAGTTGTTCTGGTGTTTTCCTGAAGACTCTTCTTAAATCTGTTTTTTCTTGGTTTTTTTCCCCTCCCTTCTCTTCCAGAGAAAATGATCGGGTGGTCATTGTTAATGGGACCCCAATGGAAAATGTTCCACATTCCTTTGCAGTCCAACAGCTTAGGAAAAGTGGAAAAGTGGCAACCATTGTAAGTAAATTACAGATGTATTCACTCTACAGTGGTATGTACCTGTGTAACCAGTCAAGATGCTGGATTTCTTCTATGAGGTGTCCCATAAATGCATAAAGCAAAGCAAGCTTTGCCCAGTAGATGTACAAAGTAAATAAAACCAAGTAAAGACATAGTTTCTACAGGTGAAACAAATGGAAATTAAAGTGTGACAGTTATTCTGTTGAAAAACTGAGAATAAAATGTATGTCCTCGATCTTTAATTTTGTTGAATAATGAGTGGTAGTTGGAAAAAAAAACTGAGGCATATGTCCTGCATACACAGACCTTGTCCAAGAATTTGCTGTTCAGATTGGGTTTTATTAGCTGAGAGAGGCATTGATAACTCTCTCTTTTTTTGTGCTCTTGCTACATTTTTTAGAAGTGATCTAGAAAAAGAAAAAAGTATTCATTACTTACACTCTTACAGAGATAAAAGAATGTGGTTGTTGATCTGATTTATTTTTTTAAATTCACCTATTGTTCTTTCTCCTTTCATTTAGTATGTATTTCATCTGCACATCTAAATAATCTAATATACTGGTTGTTATAGAAATAGAATATTTTTCTTTCTTCTCTTTTTTCCCCCAACCTATCTTTGAAGTGTGAAGAATATTAATCTGTTGAATTTCATGTTCTGAATATTGGAGGTGGGTTTTTTTGTTTGTTTTTGTATTGCACTGAACAGGTAGTGAAAAGACCAAGGAAAGTGCAGTCTGCTGCACTGAAGAGAAGCCCCTCCCTTGACTATGAGGACAGAACTTTAGATTTAATGGATGATCGTGCAGAATTTGATGGAAAAAGTGCTCGAAGTGGCTATAGTGACAGAAGCTGGCATAGTGGTAATGGAGGACGCAGCCAAAGCTGGGGAAACAGCCTGGATCAGAGCTATAGAGATGAACAAGACAGAGGGCGTAATCGAAGCAGAGACCGTGATAGGGAATGCAGCTACAACCGTGATCGAAGTCGTGGTAGAAGTGTTGACAGGAGCTTGGATAGAGACTATAGAAGAGATCGGAGCAGAGGAAGGAGCATCGACAGAGATGGTAGCTATGAACGGGACTACAGAGGAGACTACAGCCCACCGAGTTACAGTCATGGATCTCGACCTGATCCTAGATACGAGAGGGAAGTGAGGAGTCAAAGTAGAGACAGGCTTCATTCCCGAAGTCCTTCACCTGAAATGCACCATCAGCATGAGTATATAGGACCTCAGGATCAGAATGGACCAGTCAGTGTTCTCTTAACGAAAGGCAGGCATAACGAAGGTAGGTATAGTATGGGAGGAGAGTAACTGCGTTTTAATGCAGCAGGTTATTTTAGTTGGGAGAGGAGAAGAGCTGAATATTTTTTGCTTTTACAGGTTAAATGTTGAGTTTTCTAACTGATAGCTTAAGCTCGTTCTTACATTCTTCCTGGCTGGTTTGGGGTGCTTTTTCATTTACCTTTGAATACAGAACTTTCACCCACATGGTTTCAGTCTTTTCAAGCCACTGTGTCCTTTGATTTTCCACATTCTCTGCCCTGTTCTTCTTGTTCTGGTGGGAAACGGATCTGATTGTGATTCAGATTACTCTTGGCACATCTACAAAAGGCTTAGCTACAGAGGGTGAAGAGTAGATTCTGCCTTTAACAGTGCACTTACTTCTTCCCTTCAGTATAATTAAATTAGTTCCAAGGATTGTTTGGTTCTGAATTCTTCAGAATGCAATTAAAGAATATCTGAGATAACAACAACTTGAAACAGCCTTTCCTTGCTGAGTACTGTTCTTTCGTGTACTGTGAAATAGAATCTTGTGCTGTAAAGCATATCTGAGATGGGGTTGTGCATTCTCTTCTGGTTTTGTGGGGGGATGTGGTGGTTTGTTTGTAGGGATTTTGTGGGTGTTTTTTCTCTAGTCTGCCCTGTTGTGATTTCTAATAGTTTTCTGCTCATGTAAACTTT
Organism: Buceros rhinoceros silvestris; assembly: GCF_000710305.1. Taxonomy (NCBI): domain Eukaryota; kingdom Metazoa; phylum Chordata; class Aves; order Bucerotiformes; family Bucerotidae; genus Buceros; species Buceros rhinoceros. The sequence continues at coordinate 90,597 of NW_010426151.1, read as the reverse complement.
GTATGTAGGGGCTAACCTCTGTTTTCATTGACTCTGGCAAGGATCCTTTTCCCTCCTCCTTTCTTTTCCCTTGCATATAATGTTTCCACCTGCAAAGATAATGCAGATAGGTATACAAATAAGGAGAAATTTAAGATGTCTTTGTTAAGTTTTGCATTTAGCTAGCAATTCCATAATTTCTGCCACTCATATGGATACTCTGCAGACTCACTTTAGTGTGGTGATTTTTTTAAAGCAGATAACTCTTTCTTTTCTGTCATTCTAGGATATGCATGTTTTAAGAGTGCTGCCTTTCTTTTTAAGTAGCAAATATATTGATCCAAGTAATTTGGATCAGAGGGGAAAAAAGGGGAGAGGAGAGAGGAGAAGAAAAAAATCCTTTGCGTGAAACAACTGAGACACTTAGATACAGATCGTATAGGGTCAGCATGCAGCAACTGGTAAAAAACCGCATCTCTTATGCTAGTGCTTTTTGACCTTTTTCCCCTCTCTGTGCCATGCAAAATACAATACAGAGAGAGAATCCAGCATGTTATTAAACACTTCCAGAATGCAAGCATTGTTTTGCTGCTGAAGGTGCAGACTAATCATCCATCTGTGATTGGTTTTGGACTGTTTTTTGTTCTTACTGTGGTGACAGCACAGAAATAGGAGAGTTAGCCTACGGTTAAGTGGGTTTACTAGGTCCACATTTTCTTTCTTTTCTCATGGTGTATAGAGTGTGATGCAGGTACATTGTGTAGTTTTAAAAAAATGTACTCTCGCTTATCTTCTAAGTTACAATGGATTATTTCTCTGATTCTAGAATATGGTCTCCGGCTTGGAAGTCAGATCTTCATAAAAGAAATGACCCGTACTGGCCTAGCAACCAAAGATGGCAATCTTCATGAAGGGGATATCATTCTCAAGGTCTGTTCTGGTTATACTGCTAGTAGTTTAGCAGCCTTTTATTATGGTGGTTACTCTGGAGTAAGTCATGTTACAGTTGATTTCACTGTTAAACTTGAGCACAATATGGACTTGTTTGTTTACTTGTAATGTTATTGTTGGCTCTTTATGTCCAGATCAATGGTACAGTGACAGAGAACATGTCTTTAGCTGATGCCCGAAAATTGATTGAGAAGTCACGGGGGAAGCTCCAGCTGGTTGTCCTCAGGGACAGAAAGCAGACACTGCTCAACATTCCTTCACTGAACGACAGTGACTCAGAAATGGATGGTGAGGTTTAATGTAGATAAAAAGTTCTAGACTCTGGAACAGAATGGATTTTATAGTGTTTTGCTGTGGTAGAGTGGTACTTCTACTACACTACTTTCTTAAAAAAAAGCTCAAAAGTAACACAAACCAACCTAAGTAATATCCAATTTTTCATCAAGCCCACTTCGTTTAGGTGAGAGAAAAGTTCTGTGAAAACCATGTAACTGCATTTTGGGCAGAGGCAGAGATAGAAGAAGCGATGCTTCTTCTGGCAAAATTGACCTTACTTCTCAGAACAAACACTTCAGTTGCTTTAGTAAAAGACCAGTTTTAAAAACAAATCTTTCCTTTTGAGGGGGTTAACATTCATGACATCATTCAGTGGGAGGGAAGCAATGTCAGGACAAGAGGAAGTTAAGACCCCTTGGACAACTGATTTCTATTTCTGGTATCTATTCTGTACAAATGATCTCTCACAGTGAATGAGAGAGATAATCCTGCTTTGAAAAGGATGTTTGGAGGAGCAGGATGTTACAACATTTAGTGCAAGATAAATTGCTTCTCTGATGTCAGAATACAGGGTACAACTTTTTGTAGGGTTTACTGTGAAGTCAGGGTTACTCTGTCTCTTTTGTCACTGAATAAGCAATGATGTGAGGATGGTTAATGTGAAAGTGGTCTTCTCTTTGGGAACCTCCATGAGACCTCAAATAAAAAGGCTGCTAACACTCGTTAATGAGTCAGTGTTATGCCCAAAGTAGTTGCATCATGTGAGTGTTTCCTAAAGGTTATGTGAAACCTTCCTGAAATACTCTCAGGGGGGTGAAGGAGTGGAAGCACTAAAATACATACAGCACTTTTTGAACCCGAGTCAAATCCACCTTGGAATGGGAGTAGGCTAAAAGGTTCAGCCTGTCTTATATGTGAAAGCTTTGTAAATTAAGACAGTGATCAGATGTGCATATAATTTTAAAACATCTGGCATTTCTTGATTTGCTGTTTTCTTTACAGACATTTCTGAAATAGAGTCAAACAGATCATTCTCCCCTCAAGATGACAGGTTACATCATTCCGATCTAGATTCTCATTCATCCAATGAAAAGTTGAAGGAAAAACCGAAGTAAGAAACGGTCTTTTCTATTCTAATTCTTGTCAAAGAGGTTCTTAAAATGCATGACGTTCTTACCTGATTTCACTACACTTGCTTTTTCTTTTAGCGCAAAAGATGATACATCTGGCAAGATGTCCAGGATGGGAGGAATGCCTACACCATTCAAATCAACTGGTGACCTTGCTACTGCTGCTGTTACAGTTGTAGATGCAAACAAAGAGCTAAAATACCAAGATGAACCAGCAGGTCAGAGTTTGAAATTTTTGGTTGCTATTTTGTCCCTGCCTACAGAATGTCTACTCCCGCAATCATGTTGACATATCTAGTATACTCTTCATGTCAACCCCACCCTGACATATGGAGAAGAGGTATGTCTTTGCTTTGTGGTGCAGAGAGAGAATAAGCATCTGAGATGATTTGAAGGCAGTTATTTATTAGCATTACCATCTCAAAGAGCAAATACTCTCCTAAGAGTATATACTGTAGCCTATTGCCCTATGCAGCCAAATTAAGTTATTCCTGAAGTCTGATCTGGCTTGCCTGAAGGAGTTGTCTATCCCTGCCTTGACTTTTTTGTTCTTTTTCAAGAAAGATAGTAAATCAATTCTAGTCAAAGAGATGCTTGACACTTAAATCTGTTTTAATCTTTGGCATGGAAAGGTTTGATTGCTATCTGATAGCTAAAAATTGTTCAGTAACTTCTATTGACTTCTTTGCATATAGCGTCTCAACCAAAAGCGGTTACAAGAACAATTCTGAAACCCAGCCCTGAAGACGAAGCAATATATGGGTAAGGCAGTGCACACCATGTTCTTTTTGCACTCTACGTTCTTCCAGTGACCTGTACCTGATTCTTGGTTACATGGATTTGGGGGTTTTTTTGGTCTGTTTGGAGTGATACTCCCTTTATAGCTTAATGCAAGAAGAGATGACATGGCTTCTGACTGTACTTCAGTTAAACGTGGTTTTAGAAGTATCTGCCTGGAAGGAGTAGACCTACCTTCTGCCTGGAAGGAATAGACTTACCTTTTATCTGGAAGGTATAGAACACCCTGTGTTTCTGGGCTTGCACAGGAACGTACACTAGTATATTTTTATTCTGCTCTATTTGTCACTGAGATAGAATTTGGAGTACTATGTCCAGTTTGGGCCTCCCCAGGACAAGAAAGACATTGACACACTGGAGCGAGTCCAGGGAGTCAGTGGCTGCAGCATATGACATATGAGAGAAGCTGGAGAAAACTGGGTTTATTAAGCCCAGAGAAGAGAGGACTGAAGGGACATCTTACTGCTGTCTGGAACAACCTAATGGGTAGTGAGTGTAAAGAAAACAGAGCTGTACTCTTCTCAAAGGGCTGCAGTAGCAGGATGAGGAGACAAAAGCTGGAACATAGGAAGTTCTGGCTTAATGTAATGGAGAAAACTTTTTACTATGAAGTTGGTTAACGACTGGAACAATTTTCCCTTGTAGGTTGTGGTATCTCCACCACCAGAGATACTAAAAAAATATAACTGGTCAAGGACCTGAGCAGCCTGCTTTGAGCAGAGGGCCATTCTAACCTGTGCAGTTCTATGGAAATGTATTTTACACCGCTTCCGTTATTTAACATGTACATAAGACAACCCTCCCCTTCTCCGCAATATAAAGATACAAAGAGAATGTCTTCTATTTAATTTGTAAGCAAGCTCATTGCAGGACAAGGCAAATTAAGTGTGTTTCTGTACCAGCTGGAAACTTACATACAAAATTTTGTCTCTTTCTTCAAATCCAAGCCTGTGCAGTCTGTGTTGTAGTTGTAGTCTCTGCTTAGAAATGGACAAAACTTTGCTTCCAAAGTTTATTTTTGTGGGGGTTTTTGATAGTTTTTTTTTTAAGTGATCGGATGGAACCTGGTACTGCTGATCCTTTAACAAACAAGTTACTAAAAGTTGCAAACTCTATTTGTAGGAAGTCAGTTTACATGTTTTCTTTAGAGAATTTCCAAATCAGAAATCGAAGGGAGAAGAGCACTGAGATGGTAAGGAGAAGCCTAAAGATGATGTTTTGAAGATACTCTGCAGCTTGGAATATTTTGTCAAATGGATTCTTTTCTCAGATACACTCTTGTTTGGACCCTGCATAAGTTGTCATTGATGTGCAAATTAATGAAGGGATTATTTTGGTGAAGGAGAATTTATAATACAGGCTTAGGGTATTACTGAAAAGGGCTGACAGATAAGTACTGTCCTCTGTGTTGGAAGGTCACTCAGGCATACAGCTTTTCTGACAGCAAAAAAGCTGAACCTAGTCCAGCAGCCTCTCCCAATGCAATATGAAGAGATTGTTAATGTATCAATATAAAATATTTCTTATTACAAGAACACTTGAAGACTTCTGTCTAACAAACAAGTTAAACTGCAAAGAAAATAGGTATAAATTTAACTCATTAAATAGGTATAAATTTAACTCTAACACAGTTCTGAAGCATATAGAGGAAAAAACAGTGAGTAATTACCTGTAAATCAGGCTCACAATCCTCTCATCTGAGAGAGGATCCAATTGGTGGGGAACTATTTTGGGATTTTAAGAACAGGGAGTTGTTTTCCTGGTCTGCCGATTCTGTATATGTCACTTAGTTGCTCTTCTTAGTTCAGTCTCCACTCTGAAAAATGCAAATTCTTTGCTTTCTTCCTTTGCTGAAGAGTGAGTAAATACAGCCTGTACAGTGAAAGGGGCTAAGAATATTATTAATATGATTTTGTTGAAAAGGTTGCAGTTTTTTTCTCTTGACAATCTGTTGTTGTCATATGCCTAACATCTGCCCTTACTTCCTTTTGCTATCTGTAAATTTTGTAGTCCCAATACAAAAATGGTGAGATTCAAGAAAGGCGACAGTGTGGGTCTACGACTGGCTGGCGGAAATGATGTGGGAATATTTATTGCTGGAATTCAAGAAGGCACCTCAGCTGATCAGGAGGGACTGCAGGAAGGAGATCAGATTCTAAAGGTATGAGTATACGTATGTGTCCCTGAAATGCAAATCACTTTCATATTTTTTTATTTGCATCTTAGTGGAAATATAGAAGAAATTTTAATCTTAGGAAGTGATGTTATTGCTTTGCAAGTGTATATGTGTGGGGGAGGGATCTTACTGAAATGAGTTTTTGAAGTAGAATTGTCTATCAGGCTTTACTTTGTTTAAGATTCTGTGAAGGGAATAGGTAGGAGAAATATTAATAAAGAAAAATGTCCCAAGATCAGGGGAATAAATTTTCTGTACAATGCTTCCTCCTAGTCTTAGGGGGGGGGGGGAATTTGGGCCAGCATACTTTTCTTCTTTCATCTTTCTCCAGTTTCCTTGGGTAACAGTGATTTGTTTTTCCAGTTTGAGAATTATATCATCCATGCTGTTTTGTTCCTCTTACGTTCCCCTTTTTTCCTGAAAATTCAAATAGGAGGCTAATGTAATTTTCTGCCTCTTTTTTCTTGTGATAGCTTTGATTTTCAAGGCATTTTGGAGCCTGTTGGAATAGAAGGAACAATCCAACAGTGCACATCCAGGACCTTGGTATTTCAGAAAGATTACTGTTAATGGCTGGAATAAAATATTCCTTATGGCAACAGACATCTGTATTGATGTTTTTTTAAAAAAGAGGTATAATAAGGGAAGGGGAGTATTTTAAGATTTTTTTAGATGAAACAAAAATCATTGATTGTTCTGTTTATTGTTGATTTTTTTCTATTTTATTTACTTTTTTTAACATAGGTAAACACGCAAGATTTCAGAGGCATTGTTCGGGAAGATGCTGTTTTGTATCTCTTAGAAATTCCTAAAGGTGAAACAGTGACAATCTTGGCTCAAAGCAAGTATGAAGGTAGGCGCTTTGAAGAAAATGTGTGTATATGCATGAAGCTTTTAAGCTTTGTTTTAGCAGTAAATCCAGAAATAATCTCTCTTGTACTTATTCTTGATAACATTTTACTTACCCTCCTTTTCAGTAGTTCAGAAGATAGCTGTATTCCATACCACGAGGGTCATATGAATGTGCATATGTGATGTGTTTTTCAGAATACCTATCCATCTCTTCCATTATTAGCAAACAGCATCTTCTCTTAATCCTGAAGAGTGGCAATGTACTGCTTGTTCCTTCTGTTTTTCCTTCTGTAGCAGCTGGCCCAACGTCTGTTGCTGGCATTGTTTTCTGCTGTTCCTTGGCAGTAATAAGAGATTCAGTCAAATAGCAGTAAACGGACAGTTTTATTGATGAACAGTTAAGGAGCAAGCAAAGCCTCTTGCTTTCCTGTTGGAGAACAGTCTGCTGTAATACTGAAGTACTGTAGCTTTGGGAAGGTGCAAGTACCTCCTTCCCTTAGAGCTGTAAGAGCTGTATGTGTACAAGTATAGAACACTCTTGATAATGTGTGCGTAGGGCAATGGATGTAAAGGCTGGTTTTTTGCATCTTTGTGAGTGGAGGCGAAGAATTTGAAAAGTACTCTCTAGAATGAGAACTTAATCTTTCTTTCAAGTCTAAAAAAAAAAAATGAACTAAAGGCTAGTTCCTGTTTTAGTCTACAGAGACATCATGGCCTGTGGCAGAGGAGATTCATTCTTCATCAGGAGCCACTTTGAGTGTGAAAAAGAGTCACCACAGAGCTTAGCGTTCACCAGAGGGGAGATATTTAGAGTAGTTGATACACTGTATGATGGCAAGCTGGGGAACTGGCTGGCTGTGAGAATTGGAAACGAACTGGAGAAGGGCCTCATTCCAAACAAGAGCAGGTAAGGTGGCATCCTGTCTTCCTACCCATTGTTAGAAGTAAGTTTTTTTTTTTTTTTCCCCCAAATTATTTTTGCTTCCTATGCCATACATTTCTTCCGTTTTTTTTTTTCCTCTTGCAAGAATGAATAAATTGATTTGTTTTTACTTTCACCACAATTGTGCCTGTAAAGCTGCAGATCTTAGAACTGTTATGAGAGGAGAAAATGAGAGAGGATGGTGTTACCTGCACACTAGATCAGATATTTGCAATACAGACCTAGAGCTCCTGTCTAGGTAATCAACCAAGCTTTGACCACTAGCTGCTTCAGTTCCTCTTCTAGAAAATGTGTGGAGGGTCCTATTTTTGCTTTTTTGCTTTCCCCACCCACTTCTCCTCCTCCACCCTGTCCCCAAACAATTCAAATCAAACCAACCAAACAAACAAAAAACCCAACAAAAACCTTATATGTGAGGAAGCTTATGACTATGTGTGCAAGAATAAATACTCTGATGATTAATCAAATCTGATGATTTTAAAAGAACTTCAATGCTTGACTCTCTTCCGTATGTCCTTATGGAAAATGTTTCAAGAATTTATTCCATGGCTAATATTTCTTGGTAGCTGTAATCCTTATTTTTATGTGAAATATTGAGTGAACCACAGAAATGTTTTTTGTTTAAATGTGCTTTCATAGTCAAAATTTATGTGAGGTAATAATAGGTGCGCAAATGTGCACAGTGAATTAAAGTATTAAAATTCATCAGAAAAAACAGGATATTTTTAGACTGTAGCTCATAAGTTCTTGAATATGGTTGTGATTCTTTAAATGGAGAAAAAACGCTCACAACTGCATTGTACAAAAGTTCCTGAAATAACACTTTTTATGTGACTCCCCTGCCTCTTTCCTGGTTAGTACATTCTGTCCTCTCTTTTGATTGATCTGACCAACCAGCCTTTGTTCCTTTGCTGTAGTGACTTAAATTTTTGTAAGGCCTAACGGAGAAGAGAATAGTGACAGTAATTTCCTGTGCTATCAGTTCTGAGTTTCACTCTCTCACCACCTCTTTGGAGTTGCGTTCTTCTATTTAAGCTTGTATGAGGCACCTCAGTTTAAGACCTGAGGACTCATTCCTGCCCAGCAGTCCTGTAGCTGTGGTGAGCTGGAGCATTATTCTGACAATGCATATGCTCCAGGGCAAAAGGACTTGAAGTTCTCTATCTTTCCTGCACTCATGGCTGTCAATCTGGCATGTTATCTGTTGCAAATTCCAAATCTGTTGTTCTCCAGTGAAAGCACCTTTGCTCTCTTTGAATAGTTCTGTATAAATTAACTCTGTTTTCTCTGTCAGAGCTGAGCAGATGGCCAGTGTTCAAAATGCCCAAAAAGACGGCTCAAGTGACAGGGCAGACTTCTGGAGAACACGCGGCCAGCGATCTGGAGTGAAGAAGAATCTGAGGAAGAGTCGTGAAGATCTGACGGCAATTGTATCTGTGAGCACCAAATTCCCAGCTTATGAGCGAGTTCAGTTGCGTGAGGGTAAGTGAGACTGCAGTGAGCCAGCTGCCCTTTTATTGCTGGCTGGTTTAGCATCCAAATGTTTGGTCAACTAAGTAAGTGATTTTTAACAGTTTGGGTTCCATGTTAAATTTGATCAACAGTAAGGGGTGACGTTTTTCTCAGAATGAAAATTTCTGGATGCTATTAACTAGTCTTAAGAAAAAGGGCTTTTTAATTTTCTAAACTACTGTTGTTCTCCTTTGCATCCAAATTATGTGTGCCAATTTCAAGGTTTAAAATGACAAAAGGAAGAAAAAAGCAGGGTTTTCTTGTTTCCTCAGCTTCTTGATTGCTAGCTATGAAAGTAAAATCCACATGCCTGAGATCAATGACAATCTTTAGCTTGCTTGTAAATACCAATTTACCTCAAGAGCAAATAAACCCCAAGTATTTTCAACAGATTTTCCAAATGTAATTAAGGTCGATTAATTGAGGGGTGGGATGGGAAGGAGAGTAGAGATCATCTCTGTGACTCTAAACTAGCTGTATTACTAGTGATGTAGAGCAAGTCAAGGTAATTTTCAGGGTATTCACACATGACAGAATTGTGGAACAAAACAAATTGGAGTAAGATATTTTAAAGGAGCTCCCAGATGTCGAGGTGAAGACTGAGCAAGAGAATGGCATTCCACCACTAATTTATGAGGACCGTGTTTGTATTTGTTTTGACATAAGCAGAACAGAATTTTGCATTTCTTTGCTTCTTCAAACTGCCCTAAAGCTGGTTTAGCATTTGTATCTTTACTCACACAAAACCAACTGAATCAAGGTTCATGCTGTTTTGTTTGATGGAGAGATTACTGGAGATCTGCTGAACATTTTTGGAATGTAGAATCTGCTTAATACATCTTCATGAGAAGCAATAGGGAAGCTGTTAAATTAAAACAAATTCTTTTGCTTTCTAGCTAATAACGGTAGCTTTCTGTGTAAGCTATGCTGTTGCACAAATTTCTGAGGAAAAAGATTTTTAAAACACTTTTTTTTAATACCTTCAACTTATTCATAACATTGCGTAGTAATTGATGATCTTACCTGCTTCACTTCTCTTTATATAGAAACCGAGTCTTACCAGGCTTATCTTTTCTCCAAATATTTTTCTTTTAGCTGGTTTTAAGAGACCTGTGGTCATATTTGGCCCTATTGCAGATGTTGCCATGGAGAAGCTGTCAAACGATTTGCCTCACCTGTACCAGACAGCAAGTAGGTTGTCCTCCTTGCTTCTTTATCATCCATAACTGAGAGAAAGGATAACTTAATAATCATAGCCACCTGGCCACTCTAGATAAGCTAAAATGTTGTCTTTGCAGAGACGGAACCCAGGGATGCAGGTTCAGAGAAGTCAACCGGGGTAGTGCGCTTGAACACTGTGAAGCAAATCATTGAACAGGTAAAGTATTTCTTTGTGAAGATTGCTTGCACTGAGAGGCATTTGTTTGACTTGTTTGTTCCTAAAACTTGCAGAGTGCGTGAGTCTTCACTGCATCTATTTCTCCAACAAGGAGACTTCGCTTAATGATAGGGCTCTTTTGAAATTGTTCAACAACAATTTTTTGAAATTCTGGTAGCTATTCTCCAAGTGGGAGGATGAGCCTGAAATTCTCCTTCCTTAGTCCATTCTAAATTTAAACAGAGGTCTTAAATGTGGCTATTCTAAAACTATACAGAATAACTACTGCATTCTTCTCATGGTAACAGTATTAACAGAGAGCAGATTCTTTAAAGTGACAGTTGCCTGAATCAGTCTTAAGCCTTTATTAATTTGCCTTAATTTTACTTAGATCTGCGACAACATTAAACAAGGAAAAATAGACTTTGTAGGAAATGTCAGGGGGAGGGAATGGAATGAGCTGCTTCTGCTAACTAGTTTGCAACTTCTTTACTTTCTAAACTTAAATGCATTTTACTACACACTTTCTGAAGTAGTGCTCTACTTGCTCTTACTGTCATCTCTACTTGCTCTTACTGTCATTTAACGTTTTGGTTGCTTCAAAGTTACCACTGTTGAAACAAACAGGAAGTGACTATAATACCTATGTGGCATCTACTGAGACTGCATTAACTATTCTGATAATACTGTTTCGAGATCAAGTAAATAGATGGTAACCAAGAAGCATAAAAAACTTAAGCAAAAGAACGTACTCCACAGATTATTGCTCTGAGCACAATAAAATCGGTGCCAGAGGAGTTAGAATGGCATAGAGAAGTCTGTCCAGAGCTCAGGCCCCAGTGAAGCACACATTTGAAAATCCTATTCATCTTTGCACTAGAAGTAGCTAAGAAAGAATATTTTAAATGAAAGTGAATTAGCCTCAGCTAGTAAGTGTAGATAGAAACTCACAGATAGCACCCAAAACACTTGTGGTAGTGGAAGCTGTGGTAGAAGCAGATAGAGAGAAAAGCTAGTTAACTTTCACTAGCTATTTAACAGCAACCAAAAAAAAAAGTGGAATAAGTGCATTTTGCTTAACGTGAGAGTTAATTAACATACGAGTGGGGACATCCAGGCAAAAGTTATTCAGAAAAATGGAGCTGAAAGAAAAAGGCTGCCTGCTGTGGCTTCTGAATGTGATATAACTATGGGAAAAAATCCAACAAGTTGCAGTATTATTTGGAAAAATAAATCTTGGTTTTCCTAGGATACGGTGTTCCAGCCACCTCCTCTTCTTCCTCACAAGCAGCACACTGAACTGGTTTTTTTGTTAACAGGATAAGCATGCTCTGTTGGATGTGACTCCTAAAGCAGTGGACCTGCTAAATTATACCCAGTGGTTTCCAATTGTGGTCTTCTTTAACCCAGACAGTAAGCAGGGTGTGAAAACCATGAGACAAAGGCTATGTTCCACATCTAACAAGAGCTCAAGAAAACTTTATGAGCAAGCAAACAAACTGAAGAAGACTTGTTCCCACCTCTTTACAGGTAAGGAAGAATGTGTGTCTAACCTGCATACCAACAGAGTAGCGGATGTGACTGTGCAAGTCTTGAGACACCCAATTCCTGCTCTGGAGGTTGGAACTAAAAGAGTGTGAAGGGATGCTCATGAGCAATCCCTTCCATGACTGTTTGCAAGGTTTCTTGTTCTGCCAATTTCTAACACAAAAGAAGTTGTAAATCAGCCACTGTCATTAAAAGATAAGTGATTTAATAAGCTTGGGCGACAGACAAACAATAAAATAATACCATGCTTCTGTCAGTGGTCTAGATTAAAAGGTTGTTTAACATTCTCACATAACTAAACCAAAAAAGTGTTAAACAGCAAAGACTGGGTAAAGGATCACATTGCGTTTGCGGTGTAGATATACCTCTCCATCCATTTTTACAGCCACCATCAATTTGAATTCAGCCAATGATAGCTGGTATGGCAGTCTGAAAGATACAATTCAGCAACAGCAAGGAGAGGCAGTATGGGTATCAGAAGGAAAGGTAAGCAGTCACTCCATACTGTGGTAAGCTAATCAGATGTCTCAAGATATCTCCTGTCAGTAAAAGTTGTTCAAATTTGTCCTTGCCAGCACTGGATAGGTTAGACATATAGTCAATTGATGTCTTTCTTGGTATCAAAAAATAACTCATTACTGTTCTTTCCATTATACATTGGAGCTTTCATCGCTAATGCTGTAGCTAGGGGAGAATGGTGAGAAGAGGCACAAACTTTTACGGGACTTTGCTTTATGATTCTGCATTAGAGTTTCTTTCAGTTCTCTGAAATCATTCTTAAGGAATTGTTTGGCATGGTGTTGAGACCTAACTAGACTCTAATTCTTACATATTCCATGTTTGTTCCTTAATTCTTACTGATTTTTCTCTAGATGGATGGCATGGAAGATGATGCAGATGATCGTATGTCTTACCTTACCGCAATGGGTGCTGACTATTTGAGTTGTGACAGTCGGCTGATCAGTGACCTGGAGGATACAGATGGAGAAGGGGGTGCATACACTGACAATGAACTTGATGAGCCCTTGGACGAACCAAGGATTTCAGCTGTTAGCCGGTCCTCTGAACCTGTGCATCATGAGGAGGTGAGATGATTGGATTTTGAATCAAGACTGTACTTCATACTTTCTGAAAGCCCCGTATGTATGTTTTTAAAATGAGAGGTTTTTTACACTGCAGCTTTATCTTAGCTCTTATAGTGTTTTGGAGCTGCCTTGTGTAGAGCAAAAATAATAATAGCTCTGCTTTTCTGCCTAACTCTGTAGGCTCCGTTGTGATGTCTCGTCACCTTCAGTGTTGCAAATACACCTGCAGTGACTGTGGTCAGGTTGCTTACAGTCATTTGATCCCTGGTTACTGTTACCAAAATAGTAAACGCAGGAGAGAGAAAAGATGATTGCATTACTGGATACTGCAGTGATTTTGCCTCTTATTTTCTTCCACAGAGTTTTAAAAAATTTAGTCCGGAACCAAGGGCTCAGTTGAGAAAAGCTGGTAGCAGGGAGATACTTAGAGAACCTAGTCCACCTCCAGCATTCAAGCCGGAACCACCTAAGGTAAACATGTAGAAACAAATCTGAATACAAAGTTCCTCTTTCTGGAGAACTCTCTGGGGTGGCACAACAATAGGAAGAGCATGTTAGGAATGATCAGAGACGAGAAAATATTCTAAGTGTGGGGAGAAGGAGTGACTGAAGATGTTGCAGGATTTGAGCAGAGAGAAAATTTGAAGGGTAACAGTTCTCTTCAAATATATGTGATCTTTACATGGAATAAGAAAGTTAATTCCTTTTTATGCCTGCTAATAAACTGAAAGGCACTTTTTTAGCTCAGTAAGAACAAATGTAGGGTAATCATCAGGAAAAGCAGATCTGATGGCTGTTATCGTAAAGCACAAAATGAGTATCAACCACCTCTCTATCACCAGAAATTGATGTTAACCGTTTATTCAAGCTTTGCTCAGAAATGATGCAGGGGAAAAAAAAACTATTATGTTTGGACACCAAATTCTACTTTAGCAGTTCCTAGTTTCCCCTGACGCCAAAGTCATTTTTTTATGAGGATGGGCGCCTTCACATATTGCATGTGTTCAAAATATAGTCAAGTGTGCCTGGACAATGGAGACTGGGCAAAGCAGGACATGCATTAGGAAAATAAAGATGGAATAGAAAACAGATGGGTCCTGTGTGCTTCTAAACTCCTGGTAGTGATATTCTACAGTAGCTAGTACTGCCAGATCACTCGGGAGGTCAGTTTTCTCTGTGCCATCCCCCACATGTTGTAGTTCTGGTAATCCTTAACAAATGGGAAAAGCAAGTCTAAATGTGCTAGTCTTCTAGGAGGTGATGTGTAGTGGTTAAGTGTATGGCCAAGATGTTGCAGCAGTTGAAATACCTTCCAGTTTTTACTTTGGATGAAGATTGACACTGTTAAATACATGGGCAAAATGATTAACTTCAGATTAAAGTCTTAATTTGAAATTAAAATACTGATGTTGCTGATGTAAATTTTGTTGGCTTGTTTTATACTTACAGGGGAAGTTACAAAACAAAGAGGATCTCTATGACTTTCCCAAGAACTATGACTCCAAATCAAGCAGCATTGTTGTCAGCAGCGAGCCTTCAACGGTATCAGCTAAAGCAGCACCACCACCTGTTTCTGTGAAACCTGCCTTTGGGCGTCCCATCCTGAGAAACTCTCAGCCAGCAGTCCCACCTGCAGAGGAGGAGGAGGCGGCAAAGTTGGAAGAGGAAGGAAGCGAACAAGAAAATACTCCAAAATCTGTACTGAGGAAAGTAAAAATATTTGAGGAGATGGATCACAAGGCAAGGATGCAAAGAATGCAAGAGCTACAAGAGGCCCAGAATGCCAGGGTATGAAGAGATGCATTCTGCACTTGTTGTGCTTTCCAGCATATAGAACAGCCCATATCCTGAAAATGAAAATCATACCCTTGTGTGGTGTCGCTTCTGGAGGTAGAAGTTTGGGAAACCATGCATACAGACGTACCATTGTGTGGATTTGGGTTTAAAAAGAGGATGTATGTTACGGCTTCCTGTTGTAACTATAGATATAATAATAATATTCTAATAATCCTGTTGCTTTTGGCAATCCATTGTTTTCACGTGCACTGAATTACTACACTAGCAGAAGGTTAGATAATTGTGGCAATATGAATAAGATCAGTTATCAGTTTGTGCTTTAACTGTTTCAGATATAGACGTGACCTGCTAGATCTACAGTCTAGGTTCCCTAATGGATAGTTGTTTTCTCCTACTTTCTTTTAAAGCTTGAAATAGCCCAGAAGCACCCAGATATTTATGCTGTCCCTGTCAAAACACAGAAAGCAGAACAGAACTGGCCCCAGCCTATGAGGTAAGGTGTAACCAGTGTAAAGCATTCTGGCTTGTTTACTTCACCAGCAAGAGGAAAACCGATCTTGCCAGTTTTTATTCATACAAATAATCCTGCCTTGGCATATCACTTTGTTGTTGTGCCTCAAAGGTTACTGTAAAGGTGGCACAAAATTTCAGTGAACTCTTCTCTTTTTTTTTTTCCCCTGATATCTTTTCTTTCAGTTCATTCATAGTATTTGAGTTACCTAGTAAGAAATGCTAAATTCTTTCGCTAAAATACTTGCAGAGACAGTCTCTTGCCCCAACCAGTATTACTCAGAAACTTTTCTGCGTTCACATTCTCTGATGTCCATTCTTCCCGTGCCAGATACTTGATGGCTGTTAGTCTATCCTAACAAATAATTGCTATTTTAATTACTTAATAACATGTAATTATTTAAATGTTTATTCAGTTACTGATGCATGGGTAGGGAAACTGAGGATGAAACTTGCGTGAGGTCACTGATAAAGTCACATGAAATAATAGGCTTTCATTAAAATTCAGTGAGTTCAAGACTGATTGACTTGAGCAGTCACCTGTGTAAGAACTAATACACTATGATGGATTTTGTTTTCTGCTCTGCAGGACTTTTTCTTGCCTCTTAGTAATAGCTAATAGAAATGGGACTTCTCTTCCTAGTGAATCAAATACTTTGATGTCATATTGTATAATCTAAAGTGCAAAAATTGAATACATGAAGGGATTATTTTCAGGTTTTCTTGCTTGGTTCAGAAAAGCATACTTTTTTTATATAGCCTTGAAACCTTTTCAGAAGTAGTGAAAAGTAATCTTTAACCACATATGCAGAGTTTGCTTACATACAGTTACAAAAATCATGGCTTTTGAAACCGAGGAAATGCCCTTCCGTGGCAGATTTTATTTCTGTATGTCTGCTTAGTGTCACATTAAATGGGTAACGCCATAGTGTATAAAAAGCAAATACACGTGTTATTTCTGCCCATTTTTAAAGGTAAGAGCCTTGAGTGAGGAGAGGAAGCTATCAATTTAAGAAATGTCACATAAGAAGTCGTCAGGCTTGAAAAAACTGAAGATGCAAAAGAAGCAGCAGACATACAAAAAATCTGATGCAGAAATAGACAAAAATGTCAGCTGGGGTAGCAGAAATGGCTGGAAACTCTGCTCAGAGAATAGAGTGCTGTAAAGCTCTTGATGTGTGTGTGCGTGCCATGGTGTGTTTAATAATTTTGAATTTGGCATGCATCCAGGTAGGTTGAGTAGATAAAATCTGAACATCAGGCTCCAGCCTGATCTATTTTGATCTATTTCCTGTTCTATTTTGATGGAAATAAAATGTCTTTCCAGATAGGCTTACCCTGGCCATGCAATTGTTTATGGGCTAGAAGGGGTTTCATGTGCCTTTTCAAGTTATACTTGGCTGCAAAGCCAATACTGAGTATAATTATTTTTCAGCTTTTCAGAATGGAAGTAAAACTTTATGTCTCTTT
>NW_010426151.1:72890-74074 GCF_000710305.1 Buceros rhinoceros silvestris | reverse complement strand
TGTCTTTCTGTGTTTAGCTCCAGACCTCCAGAACCCCAGAAAGCTCCTATTAGACCTTACCTAGAGAACCGTGGCAGTTACGGCAGCGATGTGGAGGAGGAGGAGGAGTACCGTCGGCAGCTATCAGACCACTCTAAGAAGGGGTATTACGGACAGCCATCCAGATACAGAGACACAGAACTGTAGGCTTGCTAGTGTGCGCATGTGAAATGCTCTCTTGCGGTTTCTTCCTTCACAGCCAAAGTGGAGCAGTAGCTGCTCTTGAAGAGCTCTGTTTTTGTTGGGGGTGGTGTTAGAGGGTACACTACTCAACTTAGACATATCTATACGCTGGAACTGGAAGAGTTCGTTTTTGGGGATATTTTTTTGTTAGCATTTTAGAAAAGAAATCATTGTTGCCTGAATGATGTTGCCTGTTTTATAAGGACCAAATCCTGAAAGCTTTCATTAATTCTTGGTATTTTAATATTTTAACATAAAAACTCTTTATTCCCTTTTATTAATGCTGCCTTTTTGGACTGTTCTGCTGTGTTATGGAAGTATGATCCCAGAGATACACTTCTTAATGCAATAGAACTAAATTTGAAAGTGTATTTGAAGAACAGTAAGTGCCTTTATAAAGAAGCATCTTAAACTGTTTGTTTTGACATCTGATACTTAGTGTAAAGCCATAACACACTAAAAGGGGATTGACTATTTTAACTATCTTTTTTTATCAGTTTCACAGTAACAATTTCCCTTGCATGTTATTTTTCTAAGCTCATAGATGCATTTTCAATATTTCATAAATACTGATTATACATAATAAAGGTGCAATTAACTGGGTTGTTGGAAAAGACCAGGATGTGCTTAAACAGAGGAAATTATGTAGAAATTGAGTCATGTATTAAAATTTACACAGACTGCAAATAATAAAGGATATATTCTAGGCAAACCTCGTGGATCTTGTTTTTCTTTTGGACAGTATTAGTCTTCTAGAGTTTCAGACTGTCATGAGTATACTTACAACAGTACACCGTTCAGTTCACGGTCTCACCTGCTGTTCAAATAACTTGAAATTGTCACTGTTCATGTTGCTTCCCAGCGTTCTGAACATCATTGTAAAATTTGTTGTGATTTAACAGAAGGACCGATGCAAAACAATGCAGGAGACTTGCCTTTTAGAGTATTAACTTCAGCATCCT
>NW_010426151.1:72488-72781 GCF_000710305.1 Buceros rhinoceros silvestris | reverse complement strand
ATTCCTGCTCTTTATCCTGAATTTTGCTATGTAAAATAAAAATTTTTGAAAAGGTCGTAGAGAAATTTAGTTCTGCTCATGCCATAGAAAAGATGGTTTTCTAATCCTCTCAACACAAAAAAGGTAGAATTTTCTGTCAAAGCAAAGAAATAGATGGATCTCGGATAAGGAAGCCTCTGCTGCTCACCATACATTAGAATCATTGAACAGAATCATTTAGGTTGGGAAAGATCCTTAAGATCAAGTACAGCTGTTAGCCCAGCACTTTCAATTCACCTCTAAACCATATCATC
>NW_010426151.1:34414-72262 GCF_000710305.1 Buceros rhinoceros silvestris | reverse complement strand
AGAAATTTTTCCTAATATCCAGCCTAAACATGTCCTGTTGCAACTTGAGGCCATTTCCTCTTGTCCTATTGCTTGTTACTTGGGACCAGCCCCCACCTCTCTACCACCTCCATTCAGGTAGTTGTAGAGAGCGATGAGCCTCCTTTTCTCCAGCCTAAAGAAACCTGGAAACCCTCAACCACTCCTCATAAGACTCATGCTCTAAACCCTTTACTAGCTTTGTTGCTCTTCTTTGGACACACTCCAGCACCTCAGTATCCTTCTTGAAATAAGGGGCCCAAAACTGGACACAGTATTCGAGGCACAGCCTTGTACCAGTGCCCAGTACAGGGGGACAATCACTTCGCTGCTCCTGCTGGCGACACTATTGCTGATACATGCCAGGATGTCATTGGCCTTCTTGGCCACCTGGGCACACTGCTGGCTCATATTCAGTTGGCTGTTGGCCAGCACCACCAGGTCCTTTTCTGCTGTGCAGCTTTCCAACAACTCTACCCCAGACCTGTAGCATTGCAAGGGATTGTTATGGGCCGGCACTTGGCCTTGCTGAACCTCATGCCATTGGCCTCAGCCCATTGATCCAGCCTGTCCAGATCTCTGTGTAGGGTCTTCCTGCCCTCAAGCAGATCAACTCCCACCCTGCTTGGTAGTGTCTGCAAACTTACTGAGGGTGCACTTGATCCCCTCGTCCAGATCATTCATAAAGATATTACGGATACTAATATAAAATTTGATACATAGAACAGAAATACATCAAAATATAGAAGTATATGTAGAATATAAAATACTGGTAAAGATACTACTTCCATTGAACCATTTTACATTCAAATGGAGAGAATTGGTTAGCATTAGAACTTTTCCAGCTGTAAGTTTTCAGATGTGGGTCATCTGTACTAGAGTACCACAACTCCTGTCTTTGGAGTTATTAAGTACCGCCTATATTACAATGTAGTTTATAGTTTGTTTGTGTAATAAGAAAGCCAAAATAAGCATAATGGTCATCAGTACATCATTGTAATGTTACCCACCACAGCCCAAAATCTTTGACTCATTCATGTCATGAACAGTTCAAAGGACGGGCTTTTCTCCTTGGAATTCAGTATTTGGACACCCTTCTCTTCATCCCAGTCAACAAATAGTATCAAAAAACGTACATTCAGTGTCATTTCAAACAAAAGCTTTACTGCACTGGAATGTCACAGTTTTCTGGACACCTGGAGGGAAGCATCTGTTGAAATACAGTGCTTCCTGATCAAGCTGGCATGCCTTAATATCTGCTTGCTCCCAAGTAGCTCTGTGCGCATCAGGAAATAACAGCTCATCTGTTTGCTTTCTCAGGTGCAGGAGTAACAGAAAATATTTTGGGATTGCATCTTATTATTCTCTCCCCTCAGAGAAGGTGTGACCCAGAGGGTTGGTAGTAGAGGGGTGGGTTGACTGAAAGTTGATGAGGGAACAAATCATAAGCAGAGATGGAGCCATTTCTCCCAGGCAGTTCGTGAGTATGTAATCCCGTGTGTAAACAATTCTGGTACTGTGGCTTTATTCTGCTCAGCCAAATTTCTAGGGACAGGTGTTGATTCCCTCATTTCAGAAGACTTTCTTAAGATGCCGTGTAATGCAAAAAAAGAAAAAAAGCACTACTTCTTCACAGTCAAACAAAGTTGTTTAAAGGGAGAAATGTTCAGCTTTCACTCACATTGCAGTATCAGGTTGCCTGAACTCTGGAGTAATGTTTCAGGATTCTGCAGGGTGGTGAAAGTTATGTGGTGTTGCTAATACACCCTCCTTTTCCTCTGAGTCCTAAGGGAAACTTATATTTCAGCATCCACAGAATAGAGTTCAGTCTTGGTAGGACAAGCTTTCTCTCTCCCCATATAATACTGAAGTCAAAATAGGTCTTTTTAAATTGTCCTATTTACTAAATTTTGGACGAGTTATCAGTTACAGTTTCTGACTTTATGTTCAAAAGAGTCAAACTCTTTTTTTTTTAACATAAGCCTGCCCTGTTCTTGTGCTGCTTGACATGCTAAATTCACTTCAGCTATAAAAAAACCCCCAAACAATGGAAGTGCACTACTTTAACCAGCACTGAATTTGCTTTGCTAGTTCCCCTTCAGTGTGTTTGTAGGTGGTAGTTTTGCCATGAGATTTAAACCTTCTTTAATTCCAGGGTGTGGATTCGTGCAGAAGGGTTATAAATAGTACGATCTTGCCAAGTCTGTCAGCCCTACTGTGCCTAGCTTGGGAAAAGCAGTGTCATCTTCACAGGTATTGTGGTGAATATTATTATGGGCCCCAGGTGACAGTGGTCTTGCAGTCGCGTGTTTAGATTCTGTCTGTCCTCACTATCCTTTGCTGTGTTAAAATCTAACCTAGAAAATCCCAGCGCTTTCAGAATATACGTACTTGTTTTCAAGGACATTTTAATCGCAGAAGTTGCTCTATCAGAAACTCGTAAAAGGGTTAAGGAAGGTCAGGTGATGAACTGGCAAATCCTTCAAGATAGGAAGCCAGCGACTGTGGAGAATCTTGTCTTTGTTTTGCTGTAATGTTAGGCTCTATCCACCTTTTTTGCTAGTTAGTTCATCTGATTGCTGATATTCTTAAGTGTTCCTTCTATGTCACTGAACACCTGCATATTTGTGCACTCTTAGCTGTGTCACTGCTTAGCTGCAAGTACTGCCTGTAGAAAATTGTGTTGACTCTGTGCTGTCATTAAGAGTAGACAGAAGCACAAATACAAACTCTGTGGATGCAGGGATTTTTTGTCAAACAAGTTGTAGGATTCGTTTTGATTTTGTCGTCGGGTTTTGTTTGGTTGGTTTGTTGGTTGGGTTTTTTGCCATGAGCCTAACTTACTTGTTCTAGGAGTATGTTAGCAGCATTTTATCTGTGGATTGATACAATCATTTCTTTAAAAAATATACAAAAACAGACTAATGCTGAGCTATAAAACTGTATTCTAGCTGTGTGCTCTCCACCAGATCCCAGTAGAGATTCCAAATCTTTCTCAAGCTCCTCAGCATAGAAATAATTTACTTGGGCTAGCCAAACAGATTGAGAAATCATAAATAATCTGAACTCAGCTATAGCAGTGGACTTCCAAAGGCCTCTGCTGTCTTAAAGATACTAGAACACAAACAGAAAAGCACAGCCCCACCTGCTCTTCAAGACAGTGGAATGTTTATTTAAATCGGAATTTATTTTAATAACTTCTTATATTATTTTGCAGACAAAATTAAAATACTTTAAGCTTCCTTGGGCTTCTTGCATCACTTAAAAAGAGGGATGTGGTGTGTTAGTATTGAAAAGAAAATAATATTTATCTGATGTGGCACTATTACAGAGAAACAAAAATTAAGTTTGCCCTATTCCAATTTGACTTTTGGTATAACTTGTCATTAAAAAGCTAAAATAGCTGGTGCAACCACACAGCCACCTGTGAACAGTTAACAACTGATTACCAACCAGCGATCAGAGGGCAGCGATGTGAAACAGTATGCTTACGCTGCCTGAGGAGGTTCAGATGTTAGATCTGGAGACATCACAGCAGGTAGTGTTCACTTATTTTTTAGACGCAGGAGCTCAACACATAACAGATTCCCAAGTTCCACAAAACTGTTCAAAAGGAGGAAGGAGAAACCTTAATAGGGAATAAATTCTGCCCTGTGTGATTGTTGGTGTCGGTAAGAGTTTGCTCTATTTCCTGATAGACAAACGCATGGTGCTTTATCCCTTGAAAGATTTTGTAGTAGCTCTGGGTTGAGCACCCTACTGTACCATCCAACCATGCTGTGGGATGTGGCACCAAGACTCACTGCAAAGTGGCAACACAGAAGCTGGTGTGCTAGGCGAGGGAGAAGGAAATTCATGTGCTCAGATCCTCCTCCTCTTCATCACTAGCTACGTCCTTTCCATGGCTCACCACCTGCAGCTCACCCAAACCCAGCCATTGCTGAGGGTGCAAGGTTGTGCCGTGTCTACAGAGAGGAACAACGACAGCTGACTTTGAGGTTGCCTCCTCAGAGGCTTCACAGCAGATCTGCCCAGCAAAGCCATGTCACTGGGCCAGAGACTAAGGAATGGGAGTCCAGAGCGACCAGTAGCACAAACCATCCACAGGCACTACCTCGGGTACATGCTGTATCCTCGCTGCTGACCATTAAGATACCATTTTCATGGACATTGCCCTATCCAAGGCATTACATCACATGGGCGTCAGACTGATACTATGATACCACTCCCCCAGGTCTCAGGGTCAGTGGTCAGGAGGAAAGGCAGCTGTGGTTTTATACGCTTACTTTAACCTGGCAATGATGAGGGAATCACTGAAGAGGAAAGTGACCTCTCCTTACTCTCCAGAGCCTGGATCACCTGCTCATATTCACTCAGGACCAGTTCTCACTACAAGGAGGACATTGAGGACCTGGAGTGTGTCCAAAGAAGGGCAAAAAAGCTGGTAAAGGGTTTACAGCACCAGTCTTACGAGGAGTGGCTGAGGGAACTGGGTTTGTTTAGGCTGGAGAAAAGTAGGCTTGGGGAGACCTCATCACTCTCTACAACTACCTGAAAGGAGATTGTGGTGATGTGGAGGTCACTCTCTTCTCCCAAGTAAACAGCTTGATGAGAGGAAATGGCCTCAAGTTGCGCCAGTGGAAGTTCAGGTTGTATATTAGGAAAAATTTCTTTTCAGAAAGAACCATTAGAGTAGACCGCCCAGGGAGGCGGTGGAGTCCCCATCCCTGGAAGTGCTTAAATGACATGTAGATGTGGTGCTGAGGGACTTGGTTTTGTGGTGACCTGTCAGTGCAGGGTGGACCATTGGACTCAGTGGTCTTAAAGGTCTCTTGCGACCAAAATGATTCTGTGATTCTATGATTCTGATTTTAAGCTGGTTAAACCCAACATGACCTGGCGCTGCTCCACGTGACCAGAGACCTCTCTGCAAACCAGACTGTGGTAGGCCTGAGAAACGCTGTTGCTGTGAAGCCTGGGCTGGTCTTCTGCATGTCCCTGAGCCAGAGAGGGAGCACACCTGGAGCAGCAGCAATAGTTCAACGGCCCATTGCGCCAAGGCCAAGAGGACTGTCACAGTGCGTAGCACTCACTGACACCCAGGACAAGGCGCAGCTGGCCTGTGCAAAGCTGGGAAGTGGGGTCGTGGTGGAGTGGTAGCGCTTGTCAGCCAGACCATGCCTCTCCCCAGCACCTCTCTGTGCTGGCATAGTTCCACACCTGCTGAGGCTGGGACCACAGCCAGGGGCAGTGCTGGGTCCCATGGTGGCGCACTGTGACACGCAGGCTGCAGCACTGAGGGAAGGGTGGACGCTGGGGAGCTGTGGGAGAACTGCCCCCAGCTCTGCCGAAGTCCGTTTCTGCTCTGTGTGGGGAGCAGGGGAGCCGCCTGCAGTGACTGCCTGTTGCTGAAATGCTCCCTGTGCACCGCTGGGCTTTGTCCCACAGGCCCAGCACCCTTTCTGCAACCTGCGTGTTTGAAGGAGCTAACGAGAGCTGAGGAGCCTGCCATTTGATTTCTGGCCAGTGGCTCATTCTACCCGGGTGCTCTCTGAGAACGGCGGGGAGAAGCCATCAGTGAGGGAGGATGTAACACATGCGTTGTTGGGCTTGGTTTCAATATCCACCCACCCACCCCACACCCCACCGCAGCCTTCCCAAGGATCCACATTTTTGTCCCAGCATCCTCTGTTCACCAAGTTGTAATCTGAACGTTGGCTTTAGAGAAGGAAATCAGAGGTGTCTCACAGGCCAGGGAGAACACCTTGAGACTGTGGCAAATGGCGTGGACGTCCATGCTGGTCGCTGTGCTACGGTACGCTGTGGTCACACCTGGTGCTCACTGGGGATGTAGGCCAGGCAGAAATGGTGACTGTCCTGGGCTGTAACTGAGATCCCAGGCCACTGCGCTGCAGGCACCTGAGACAGTCACCCCAGCAGGGAGCAAGGTGCCATGGGTTTGTGCAGACTCTAGCTCAGCCTATGGGAACAGCTTCACCCTGTGTCAGGGCCTGGGCTCTGCTGTTGCCTCACGGTTGGAGAGCCTCTCTGAGGCCCTTTTGAACCCCTAATGGGTGAATGCGTGCGAATGCTAGGGAGATGCTTTCTGGTCTCCGACAGGCTGAGGAGCAATGTCCCAAATAGCAGAGGTACTGTTTTTTCTTCTGTTCTGAGCTTGATGGACCTCTGCTCCCAAAGACTTCTGTCCTGAGCTTGCAGACAAAGCTGCTGCTGGTTCCCCACTGGAGAAAGTGCCTTGCCCTTCCCCTCCGGCGTTATCTGGAGCTAAGATGATCTGCTAGCACAAGCTGTTCTGCCCTGAGCTCACAGGAAGGTATGGAGTCTTCTAGACCCGCCTGGGGTCAGTGCATCTTGTCCTGAGCTTGCAGAAGGATGTAGGGGAAAATGTGCCTCCTGCACCAGAGTTTCATGCTGTAAACCTGCAGGCAGATGGTGAGCCTGGGGCATCACCTCTTCTTGGAGCAACATGCCCCTTGCACATATAAGGCTGTTATGGCCCCGAATACTGACTACCCGTATTACCGTCATAGGCAAAGAAGATTTGCAGAGGGGTTAGGGTAGCTGGGGAAGAAATGTGCAGAATCTTTGGGGAAACACCCATAGCCATGCACACACACCCCATACATATCCCTGGACGCCTGGCTGCAGGCCACAAGGCCCCAAGCAACCAGGGAAAGTGGATGGGCAGAGGAGAAGTTCCAAGGGCCCCACGGTCCTCTGCTGTGGAGCACTGTGGTCGGGGCTGCCCCAGGACAAAACCTTGGGCACACTGAAGATGGTGGTGCTCAGTCATGTGGGGATCTTCTAGTGAAGGGGTGACAAGCTGGCTGTGAACACCTGGAGGGTCTCACCTTGGAGGAAGGATGAGAAGGGTTGAGGTCCCCTACAGGAAGTGTAGCAGGGCGGCTGATGAGGATTATGGAGAGCACAAGCCTTCCTGAAGCACCTGGAGGAGGAAGCAGTCCACATCCTGGAGTGTGAATCTCCCGGGAAGAGTGACCTCCCTGATAATGCTGGAAGGCAGGGCAAGGCATCAAGATGCCTCAAGTGGAGGGGTCGGGGCTGACATTCTTAGCACTGGTGCTGGTTAGGCTACACAGGGGTTGTGCAGGGCTGGACCTGCTGATTCCCCTAAGGCAGAACTGACATGGGAGATGATAGCCAGAAGCTACCCAAGCTGTAGTTCCCAGGCTTTACTCTGGAATTCATGATCCCGCAGGAACTGAGAAAGGGACATCACTGGTAACCAACACCCTCTGCCTCTCCATATATGCCCTGCATCCCCCTGCAATCATGGTGACCCTCTACTGCACTTGATTCCATGCATCAGTGTCTGTCTTGTGCTGGGAACCCAAACTAGGAGATGGTGTTCAAAAGTGGTCTCACCATTGCCAAAACAGAGGGCAGGGTCCCTTCCCTGGGCTTCTGGATGCACAATTGCTCATGTAGTCCAGTGCGTGAGGAACTTCTTTGCTGCCCAGGTGCACTGCTGCCTTATGACTATATTGTCCACAGGACCCAGGACCTTTTCTCCAGAGCTTCTCTCAGCTGGTGAGCTCCAGCCTGCTCTGCTGCACAGCTTTATGTGTCCCAGGTGCAGGACTTTGCATTGCCTCTCGTCAAATCACTTCC
Organism: Buceros rhinoceros silvestris; assembly: GCF_000710305.1. Classification (NCBI taxonomy): domain Eukaryota; kingdom Metazoa; phylum Chordata; class Aves; order Bucerotiformes; family Bucerotidae; genus Buceros; species Buceros rhinoceros. Next base: position 64,591 of record NW_010426151.1, on the reverse strand, counting down.
TTGAGGTACCTGTCAGCCCATTTCTCCAGCCTGTTGAGGGAAGCAAAAGGAGTCCCACACAGTGGGAGTGTTTAAGCAGAAAAAGTGGCGTGGCACACTGCCTGCAATGGGGAGGACATGGAAGAGTCATTGCGCCTATACTAATCCCCAGGGGATGCCACCGCTTTCTCGGTGCCAGCTGAACATTTATCATGATTTAGCCCTACCGATCTGGCAACCACTCAGGTGCTCACTCTCACTCCTATCCCCTGCCCCCTACACACACCACACCCTACCCCAGTACCATGGGGAGGAGAAAAAGTAACAAAAGGCTTGAGGATGGGGCAGAGGTCAGGGAGGGCTCACTCACCCGTTATGGTCACAGGCAAATAACAGACTCAACCTGGGGAAACAACAGTTTGAACATCAGTTTAATTTAAACACCACCACCAATTTACCATCAAATCTGAGTAGGATAATGAGGAAAACAACCACATCTCAAAAACACCTTCCCCACACCTCTCTTCTTCCCAGGCTCGTTTCTGCTCCCAAATTCTCTATCTCCTCCCCCACGAGGGAATGGGGTTGCAGTCAGTTCGTCAAGCATTGTCACTACGGCTTTTTCCTCCTCAGGGAGAGGACTCCTCACAGTCTTGCCCTGCTCCAAGCTGAGGGTCACTCTGTCAAGGGTTAGGGCTAGGCAGGCCACAGACCAACAACAGATGCTCTCTGTTAACCCCTCTGCCCTCCCGAAGGGGAAGAGAAAAGGAATAAGGGAGAGAGACTTACGGATTGGAAATGAAAACTGGAAGAGCTCTAATGAAACAATAATAAAAATAGTAAAATTAAATATATACATATATACACAAAGCCAATATTGAGCCCAATGCGTACACACCCAAAGGCAATTATGGCGATTATGGGAGACAGTCCTACACAAACTTATCCAACGTGAGGCCTTCCCATGGGGCTGCAGCTCTTCATGAACTGTTCCAGCATAGGTCCCTTCCCCAGGGTCACGGCTTTCTTCGGGTGCAGTCACCTGCTCTGGCGTGGGGTCCTCCATGAGCTGCAGACAGACATCCACCCACCATTAACCTCCATGGTCTGCAGAGGGTCAGCCTGCCACCTCAACAGGGTTTGCCAGAAACTCTGCTCTGGCACACCTCCCCTGCTCCTTCTTCACTGACCTTGGTGTCTGCATACTTGTTTCTCTCACATTGGACTGCTGTCCTCCACTCCAAAAAAACAAAAGAAATAAATTGTGCAGCAGGTTATCCCCCTTCTAAATGTGTTATTGCGGAGGTGCTGATTGGCTCAGCCTTGGCTAGAGACAGATCTGACTTGGAGCCAGGTTAACTTCTAGAAGCTTCTTAGAGGAGCCCCACCCTGTAGCACCTCTACCGCTATCAAAATCTCACCAGACACAAACCCAATACAACTTTGTACCACCTCTTGCAGGACTCTGAGCTAACCTGAACCCCAGATTTTTCTGCTCACCTTCTCACTCTCTTCTCCCACCTGTGGAAGATGCAATGGCACTGGGAAGGAGACACGTCCTGCAAAACATAGCCCATATAGTTAATTTGTTACTAAGTCAATACTGACAAGATGAGGATTTCCCTGTTGGGTAACATAAAGAATGACTACAGCCTTATACAGGACCTGCTCACTTTCTCCTCATGCAGAGTAGAAGGGAGGCTGCTTCTTCAGGACAGGGAGCCAGCAATGATGAGTGGCCACAGCGCAGGCCAAGCAATTCCCACAGGAAAAGGCGCAGCAGCAGGAAGCAGGAAAAAAAGATGCCTGATGCAGCTGAAGAGCCTTGCTTGTGAAAGGTCCATGTAGGAGTGTCCTTGGAGATCTCCCCTCCTCCACCCAGGTTTTCAACAAGAAAGTTCTCTGGGCAGCCACAATGGCTACCCAAGGCTCTTCTTAGCTCATGGGAACTGTGCTGGACACTCTCCAGATGACTTTCCCCAGGTTAGCTGCAAGGAAAACGACAAGAGATGCCACCAAGGGAAGAGATCATTCTCACAAGAACAGCATGAAGATTTTAACAAGGCCCTTTGTTCCTGCACCTCTTGTATTCATGGCATCTCAAGGCAAAACTTCACTAAGTAAGGAAGAGGAACCATCACACTCTCCCTTTCATCTTTTCTCACCCATTTGTGTGCTAGATTACCCTTGTGATGCCAGCGAAAGGAGAGATCCAACCCTGGCCTTCGAATGCATGCTACGAATTCTGACCTGCTGAAACGGCCTGCGCCAGCTCCTGCTGCTTCTCTCTGTAACTGCAAAACTATGAATGCCTCACGTATTTGCTCATTTCCTTATGTATTTGCCTTATATGTCATGTTCATTTTCAGGATTATATTTATATGCACTATTTTTTTAAATTTTTTTATATGCTCAAGTATTTTTTATGATCTTTGTCATGGTGTTCATCCACTGTTCAGATTTCACAAAAACTGCTATTCTCATGCAAGCCTATCTTTGAAACTCTCTGGCTTTTTGAGATGAACAGGAAGGTTTGAAAAGGATCTTCATCTTGGGCACCTGTGGTTTTCCTCATTATAAAATGAGTGTAAGAGATCCTCCATTTTAAGAAGGCAGCTGCCACTCAGATTTGTCTGGTAATTCTTTAGTAATTTTATTATTAAAAAATGAATGCCATGTGAATTCAAGAGTTTGAAGTCTGAGCACTCTGTCAGAGTAAATGCCCATTTGATGTGATAAATCATGTGATATTTTCAGCAAAGCATCCAAAGAACCTGTCTGCCTACTCCCAGTGGTTTTGACAGTTCACTGGCTACTAGAAGTAAGAGCCTCAGTGTGTGCTCATCCTCAAATTGTCACTATAGGCAAGAAAATATACTCCCAGATAATCTGGTTCCCGACAAAAAGGACTGCAGGTCCTGCTCCTTTTTAAGCAGAAAAAAGAGGTCCTGGCAATGTTTTCATACATTTTTATAATTAAGGTAACAAACCTTTCATGACATAAGTGCTCCATGCTCCTTAAAAGTAGGTTATGAGAATACCCCTTTGCTGCTATGTCACTGAGGACTGCTGTGTTAAATTTCTTTTCTAGTAAATTGCATTTGCAGTGCTTGGGGGGTTTTTAAATTATTCATTAATACCCTCATTTGTAAAAATTGTACTTCTGAAAACAGGACTTTGCAAAAGCAAGCATGTACTACACAAATGGTTTCAGTGAATTACTCAGCGTAAGATAAAACAGTTACTTGGCTTGGGACAGGTCAACGGGATGCCAAGAAGTGTTCTGCTGAGATGGGAAGGGCACGTGGCTAAGTTAGATCTTGACTTCCTAATGCGGAGTCTCATAGTGATTGTAAACAAAATCATAGCATACAAGCTAAATTACCTGTCCTTTAATAATTTAAAACTAAGTACGGTTTCGTGGCAGATTTTGTAGTCAAGAACTGTATCAATTTCCTCACTTTATCCATTCATGCAGAGTGTTCCCAGCTATAGCATTAAACCTGTACTATCCCCTTTCTGACCAGTGCATCAGCACTGTTGGCTGCTCCTGCCTTTGTCCATCACGGCACAAGGTCTGCGCATGGCCAGCCACATGGACCTAGCATAAGAGCAAAGAATCCAATCTTGCCTGTAATTGAATGTTTTACTTTAAAAAATTCAGAATTCAGATGCATAAGGGAGAGGACTGGCAAGTTATAGCCCTGATGGAAAGCATAGTGAAGAAAAAGTACACATTTTCTTTTAACGTGGGTGGTGTCAAGCTAGCTGGGGTTGATGCTATCTTGTGCAGTGACAAGCTGAACCTATCTGGACTCCTTTGTGGTATGTCAGCTTGTTAAAATCAGTGTGTTCTGAATGAATTAAAGGAGAAAAGAAACTGATAGCTAGAGTAGATGACATGTTCAGAGGAACTGGTTATTTTGATTTGAGAAAGCTGGTGTAAGGTTATACAAAGTGATTTAACACGGGGCAGATATCAGAGGCCATAAGGCATACTATTTCTCAGCAATGTTCCATCACTCTGCTCCATTTGCCAGCATGTACATAGGCTGAATTTGGACTTAGCGTTTGCCTTGGTGCCTGAGGTAAAAGAACCCATGTCATAAGGGATAGAGAATATTCATTTTGTTACTATATTGCATCATAAAATAAAACTAAAAACTTCTATTAATGAAGAAATTTGTGACTTTTTAAAGGAAAGACATAAAACTGTGCATATATTAAGCTCTAGTCTAGCACTCGCTCCTGTAATGAATGCATACCTAGATAGGTATGACCTTTTAAGGGCAGAACTTTCTTGCATGGAATCAAAGATCAGGTTATCTTTCTGGAATAATTATCTGTCAGGTCTACTTGGAACTACAGCTGTGTTTTGTAAACTTGTTTTATCTTTTCGTTCTAGGTTAGAACGGTCTGTGCTTCAACCACTGGCAGAGAAATAAACAGCAATCTGTCCTGCGGCTTTGCATCTCTCAGTTACCTCTTCCAGTCATTACTTTTAATGAACTGTTTGTTTCTGAATTAAGCAATAAAGGTAGATGAGTAGGGGAGACAATGTCCTGAATCATGCAATGTTACAGCTATGCTTTGCTCAGTGCAATAATCAAGAAACTGGCAGAGTAGGAAAGAACACTTTGTGGTTACTAAAAAAAAACCCCAACCAGAAAACAGACAACAAAAACAACCAACCAACCAACCAACCAACCAAAACCCCAAAACAACAAAACCCTTGAAAACCTGGTGGACTAAGTTATATGCAACTGTTTTGTGAGGAAGACTAGACAACTGATCTGCTAATACAGACAAGAGCATAAAACACCTGGACCAGCTCTATCTCTGTAAGAAATGTGGAAGAGACCATCTTCTGGGTTTTTTTTGTCTCTGTAATGTTTATGACTCCCAAGATGGCATCTCCAGCTTTTCACTGAGGGGGAAACAAGTACAAAGCTATTTTGCAAGAGGAAAGAAAGAACTTATATGTCTGAGAGATAACAATGAATGTGAAGCAGTTTACCTGCTTACATCAATAGAAGGATTAAATTCATGTAATGATTACAGTTTGGAAAAAAATACATCTGTATAAATAACTTATGGAAATAGCTGTAGCAGTAATTAGTATTATTCTTGAAGTGTATGCATTTTTTATTGATTTCACAATGATCGTAATGTGTTATGTGTCTTCTTCCTACAGCTGTATTTTTGCAAAAGCGATACATCTCCATGGTCATTTTGTATCTAACACAACAATGCAACTCAGACCAGTTTTTCCAAAGTAATAAACATTCCTACTAAGTAAAAGATTTGGTCCCACGTTATGCATTTTATATCCTGCTCTGATCATTCTTACTCTTTTTATTTACTACTTCAAAGGTGATAGGGAATGCATTTTTTCTTCACACTGGCAATAATACATCCAAGCTAAGGTTACTTAAGCAACACTGGGGCACCCAAGGAGTTTGCTCATGTGAATAATGTGCTCAGCTTTTTGACTTTTTAAAGCCTTTCAAAAATCTGTGAGCTGAGCACAAAGAAAGTCCTAAAATACCATCATAAATCTGATCAGAGTGACTACCAGGCTGGGAACGAAGCCAACCACACAGCAATGGGTGCAGTAACAGGACAAAAATACAGAGCCAGGTCTCAGACTAGAAAAAGGTTGTCTGACCTTTTAATGAAGTCATAAACACCCACAGAGAATTGTCTTTGCAGTGATATGTGTTTACACATAAGGAAGCTGGAGAGGGAGCAAAACGATGGTTTAAGACAAGCTTTCATCAAAATCAGAGGCAGAAGTCAGGTTTCCCAGTGCACTGATAGTCCTAACCTCCTCCATTATTGTAAGGCTAAGGAAAGCAAATGGCTGGATTTTAGAGCATTTTTTGTCCTTTATATTCATTCTCCTCCCATTTCATGTCAGAATTCAGACGTGTACTCTACTGGCATTGAGATTAATTATTGCTCAGTTTATCATCCAGGGGAAAAAAAAAAAAAGAGTATCTAACCTTCTCCCATGTGAGTACTTGTATTTGCACACCACTTACAGTCTCTGAGTGAGATCGAGGCCTCATTTATTTAGCAGCGTGTATGCATTAAAATACTCATAGGTATATTAATTCATTCATACACACAGAATGATATGCCATCTGTCCTTTGAGTCCAAATGGGCAAGAAAAATGAAAGTGAGGAGAGTATTTTTCCTGAATGAAAATGGGTCCAGAAAGCCTAGCTGAATTTTGAAAGTATAAATCTGAGGAGATGGGATGGCAGTAACATTCAGCAGGTCCCTGACTCACCACTGTGTTATTTCAACATATTCTTCCACAGCTAAAATACTAAGAAACTAAGGATATTTCTGCAACTTTTTGAGGAAGAGAGAATAGATTATCTAAGATAATATGTGACAGTCTATTATCCAGCTGAAATGAAAAAAAAAAGGAAAAAAAAAAAGACAATGAAGTCATAAGGCAGAAAATGAAAGTGGTAAGTGTCAAAAGCTCACACAAGGGGGAAAACCTTAAAAACCAAAAAATGATGAAAGAAAACTTCATACAGAATAATTCAATTTCAAGATTTTGGAGAAACAGGAGCCTATGAATGACCTTCAAAGCATCCCAGCCTGTCTCTCAGAATTTATATAAAGGAAAGGAGGAACATAAAAGCTTATCTTTATCATGAATGCTCTTGGCTTGATACAAGTTGGCCTCATACTATCGTGCACTACAACCATCATCTCCAGTCTTCACTGTAATCACCTTCCTTTACAGCAACGAAAAGTGGTTGAGAACAGCTTGCAACTTCTGGACAAAATGGGCAAAAAGTTTCCTCAACAATGTCTAAGAGAGAAAACATCCTTCAGATTCCCTGAGCGGGTTCTGAAGCCCAGGCAGAAAGAGACTGTCAAAGCGGCCATTGAAGAGATCTTCCAACACATCTTCTATATCTTTAGCAAAAATCTGACGCTTGCTGCTTGGGATGGGACAGCTTTAGAACAATTCCAAAATGGACTTTATCGGCAAATTGAGCAACTGGAGGCATGTGTAATCAAGAAGCAGAGCCACTACTTTTGGAGCAAAGAAGTCAACAGACTGAAACTGAAGAAGTATTTCAAAAAAATAGACTGTTTTCTTAAAGATAAACAACACAACCTATGCTCCTGGGAGATCAGCCGCGCAGAAATGAGGAAATGTCTTCAGCTGGTTGATAAAGTCATAAGGAAGCTTAACAACTAAGGTACAAAGATTTTGCCCTGACATAGCTTAAAAAATCTTTATCTATAATTTGCTCTGTGATCTGTCTTGTGGCAGTGCTTCTAGTTAATTTTCATTGTATTTAAATAATGATGTTGCCTTTTTTTTTTTTTTGCAAATGTAATGCATTATTTAACATAAGAATATTTTTCTGTTGGTAAGCAAGGTGTCTACACTAGCTATAATATAATCAATATGAATGCTCAGTGAGGGATACTCCATAGGAAGGGATTGCAATCTTACCGAATAGTGCCATCCTATGGCTTTTTCTGCTGAGACAATGTGCTGCTAGTTTCCATCCCTATTTATTTCACCTACATAGAGAGAATGGACTACACAAGCCTCACCTTGTAGCAATTGCTACATTTGTACTGATGATTGAAACCGCATAAAAAAATAAAGCAGTGTATTGTTTATTTAAGTGATCTTGGCCTAAGTTGAGAACATTCTTATTCTTTCAAAGTTCGTATGCTCTTTTCCAAGAATCTGTTTTATTTTACATTTGAGTCATTCTAACATTTGCTTTGTTCCAAGAGGTAAAGTAATTCTAGAATGATTTGTCCACACAGGGTGTTGTTTGCAGTATCTGTGGCTTCTGCAATTACTTCTCAGTTGGACATTGTTACTTTTAACCGAAGTATCTTTGTCTCCTCTACCTGGGAGAAAGGCTTTTATTCCCCTTCCAATTCACTTCTTTCTTTAACTTCTTTCACAAGCTTTTTTGAATTAACTTCTCTACATGAAAAGTAGCTCTCTATATGGAAGCCACATCTGCCTGTGGCACATTCTACTTGTTCGTGGACGTTGGCTACCGCAATCTCAAAACATCACCATTCAGTTCTATGTTTTACTGCTGCATGAAACCTTCTCCCTCCTTCCCTTTGCTTACAAATTGTCTTACAGAAAAAGATAGCCCTTGGTATTCCAATGAATTTCCCCTCCAATCCTACAGCCTTGAGAAATAATTGGAATATAATCCAAATCTTTAAAACAACTCACGACAAACTGGGCAAAAATCCACTAATTTCTGTGAGGTCAAGCCTGGACTTCACCCTTGGGAAATTGTCCCTGGGTAACTCCATTTCAACTGATTGTGTTTTCCCTAGTCACTTGCTGTATGTTAGTAAGGGGGAAAACAGAGTTATAGCCAAGCTCTTTTATCTGATGAATATTAGTAAAAATGTGGTAAAAAAACCCCGATGACAGAAAGAAAAAAAAAAAGCGCTATTGCCTGTGGCCAGGGCTGATGTACATTTAGCCCAGGCTTCTGAGTCTTGCATAAAGAAGCAGATGAGAGAGAGACTATGACGGTGGCTCCCAAGAGAGGGTGGTGATAGTCCCAGAGGGCTGAAATTGCTAGAGGTTGGTTTGAGCATCAGGTGAGGAACCACTTCTTTAAAGCTTTGCCTGATCTCCATCTATTCAGAAGAGTATCGTTCAACGGGTTGATAACAAAAAGGTGCATCTAAACAAAAAATTGACGAGTAAGAACAATAACAGTGGTACACCATATCTCAGGTATCGTATCCATGACACCGGTCTCTTTTGCAGGGTGTATATTCTCTCCTCTGTTCCACTCATGGATGCAAGCTAAAGAAACGATGAGAAATATGGGTATCATCAGGTCTGAAGCTGAAACACCAGGAAAAAAACAGCTAACAAGTTCACCATGATCCAGAACAACAGAAACGACCAAAGAAACAGAGCAAAATATCAGAGCCTTCTTTCTGCTGGGTGACACCCGGCAGTGACAAATGTTACAGATAAACATGTGTTTCTCGGGCTTTGCAACTAACAGCACTTGAAAAGGCTTCACTCTGAGATGATTGTTTCAAATCTTATTTCTTCTGCTTGCTTGTTTTTTGCACTTCTTCGAGCCTGTACAATAAAAGGACATTCAGCCTACTCACCTTTCTAGTTCTGATATCCTGGGCGGCTTCTGCAATGCAGTAAACTGTTATTGAAATGGCTTCATTTTTACTGAAACTTGGAAATAACATGAAATAGTTTCAGCTGCTCTCTCACAAAGGATTCCAGTTTTTATTGCCTCATTTGCCTGCAGTGGGAATATGTTAATTCATGGCCTGTTAATTGTTCAGGATTAATTGAAACTCTCATTCCATTAAGCTTTCTTTTTAGTTCATAACTATCTTTAAAAATCTAAACCAGCCAAATTAAAACATATTTTGATGTATTTCAGTCCTCGAGGTACTTTGCAGTACAGGAGAAAACCCGAATGGGCACTAGGGGGCAAAGTGAGATTACAGACAAGTGCAAGAATTGTAGGTGAATATGTTCTGGTAAGACAGTGTTTCAGCTCTTTATGAGTATGTTGCTTATCGATAAACCGCTATTAGGTTCACAGAAAGGAATTGAAAGAAAAATGACCCGTTCTCAAAAGAAAGATCATCTCAGAGGTGATGGACAGGAGCTCATAAACCAGCATTTGATTTCAATTACTTTTTTGCCAACTACAAGGTAATAGAAATTATTTGTGCCAAAGCACCGTCTAAAAGACCAATTTAAAGGTGGGGACCCTGGAACAGGCATAGTCGCTCAACAAATAGGAAGGAAAAAGAAAATAACAAACCGATAAATAATTGTTTTATTCCTACTTTTTAAAGAAAAATGTACTACTTTTTAAAGAAAGATAAAGGCTCTTTAAGGTGAAGGAAAAAAGATGAAGAGCCAGAAGATCCTTTCCCTTCTCTTTGCCATTGTAACATTTTGGAGCAACCTGTATTTCATCATCACCAAGTTACCAAATCAGCTGTATATTATGCCCCTGGCTAGCTGAAACCCTCTGGTATTTCTTCCAGTTAGTATTTCTAGAAGTCAAACAAACGTAGCAAAATATAGTTTTTAACATGAATTATTTTCAAATGGAAATGAATAAAAAAGTGAATGTGAAGTCTAAAATCCCGGAAAAATGTTTAACATAGATGAAACAAAATCCTTCCAAGATGGGACTGCTTGTAGACCAACAGTTTTCACAAATTTACTCATAAGACATGCACCTGTGCTGTGCAGCACAGGTCTCAGTCACGATTGTGACTGTTCTCATACCTGGTCTTACAGCACCTCGCTTACACATGCTGTGCTGCACTTTTTGGGTAACTGCACTACCAGTGATAGGGTTTCATTTATGCAGTCTGTTTTCTGGAGCGGGTTTACGAGATGGGGGTCAAATGCCTTGTATCCCTTGTATCCCACATGAATCTTCAGAATGGCTACAGCAGAACTGAAGAATGCTTATTCCAGACTTTGGAAAAAATTATTCACAAGTCACAGTCAACAGCTGTCCAAAGCAGTTCTTCCATGGGTTTGGCCTGTTCTGTCAGCTCTGGCTTTGCTTCATTTTTAAATTGGAAAGAAACCAAACAAACAAACAAACAAAAAAAAAACCCAAAAAACACCAAAGCAAACCTAAACAAGAGAAAAACCCCAAAGCAAAACAACAAGGCTGTGGAAATAATTCTCTAAATAATCATCCATGATTAGCCCTTGTTGCTAGGGAGGACAGCTGTGAACTCCTTCAGAGCAGCCAGCGGAAGTTGCAGTGGTGACTGTGGTGGAGCAGGCAGACTGACACCAGAGGGGAGTGGGTTGGAGAGGGGATCCGGAACTGCTCATGAGGAGACAGTGCCCACAGACTGGCTGCATCCTTCCAGTCTTCGCCCCTTCCAACCCCTTCTGCCCCTTGTCAGGGGTAGCCCTAAACCGCTTTCCCCTTCCCAGTTGTGGAGGAAGGCTGAGTCCTTCTGAGGAGCGACCAGAGGGGAGATCGAGAAATGAGGGTGACAAAGATACAAAATAAATCTTAAAAGAAAGTCAGTCCTCCGTTTTGACTGACAGAATGAACTTACTTTGCTTTAGAAATGTAATGCTGAGCAAAAAAAAAGGTGAACAAAGCAAGTAAGACGGCATTTGATACTTCCAATCCAATCCAATAAGGTGACTGTTCATTTTAATGTCCAAACATCTTCTTATTACTATCCTTATATGCAAGGATGAGTCATTTGTACCAGCATTTCCTACACTTCTATTGACTTCAAGAAATCCTGGTAAGGTGCAAGGGCTTTTCGGTGCTGAGAGTTCCCAGAGGAGCAAACTCTGACACGGAAAGCAAGGACAGTATTTGTCCTCAGCCTGCAGACATGCCAGTGCCACAGCCCGTTCTGCAAGCAGGAGGACAGCTGCAGCACTGCCATGGGGCCTCCCCGCTGCAGCAATGCACTGCCAAGCCCACCTTGCTTCCAAACACAGCTTAGGCTCTTCATTGGTTTTGTCCTGGATTAATTCCTTTTCCTTCTGTGCAATACTAAAATTGAAATCCCCAGCTCATGTGATCTGGCAACCCCCTGTTTTTTATTTCAGGGAGTCTGAGGATGAACCAATGGCAAGTGATAGGTAGAAGAGCACAGAGAAATTCACATACTGCCTCAGTTCTCTCCACAAGAGGCTGCAAGGTTTATTCATTTTCTAAGACTAACCTTCTTGAGCCTTCTTGAGCCCAAGGTTTTGCAAGCAGGATCCTAAAAGCATGTTACATTCAGCAGTGAAGAATTCAATCTACAAGCAAATAATACAAACCACTTTTGAAAGTGTGGAAGTATACACAGTTAACACTCCCCTCTTCAAAACAAAATGTGTCAGAACATGGCAATGCATTTGGAAAGTCAAAATCCACATTAAATGTCGAGATTAAATGTCGAGCTTCCAAATAGCATATCTGCCCCCCGGACAGCAGTTGCCACCATGTCTACTCACTACAGCTCTTGCTGTCAACTGTATTCCTCAAGTTTCTTATCTTTGTTGGCTAGAACCTACCCAGCTTCCTCTGGACTGTGCTGGTGTGCTGTGTGTTACAGCTCATTTTCCCAGAAAGAAAATATCTTCACAGACATGTTTACATAAAACAGAAAGCCTTTATTCTGGGGCAGGGGGCGTGTGTGTGCGCGTGTGTGAGAGAGATGCAAGCCTGTATGACTTCAAATATTTTTTAAAAATTTGTTTTCTCTTAAAGCAGTTAATATACTTTCTCTTCAAGCCTCTTTGGGTTCGAGGTGGACTCAGTTGTGGTCTCCACTTTTTAGGAAAAGCTCACATTGGCCATACTATATTTTTTCTTGTGGTTATAATTTTTTAATAGTTAAAGATCCCACTGCTTGTTAGTAGAACTCACACCGTAGAGAAGCGTTAAATCCTCTCACAGCTCCTCACATGCATTTAAAAGGATTTGTACTGAATGTGATCACTGTGTTCAGTATTTCAAGATACTGAACTTTCAATTTCTCTCTCTTTTTTATTTAAAAGAAAAAAAAAAGACAAATAGAGCCCATCTCCCTCTGCTTCCCAGTTCCCTATAGCAGGGTAACGTTCACTGTGTGCAAACTATTAAACTCCTAGAAAATGTCAGAAGTGCTTATCACAGGTTCATTTATGAGTGTCTTGGTTGTGGCTAACGTTTAAAAAAGAGGAAAATCCCCCAGTCCATCAAGCTTTAATTCCTCCTTGTTACTGTAGTGGCACATGATATTGATGGGCCCGTGGGTGATGAATTCAGTAACGAAATGGGGTGCAGCGAACTGGGAGACACAGAGACTGTAGAAGCATGTCTCATTTCAGAACTCTCCTTGATATTTAGTTAACCATTTCACTGCCTCCCTAGAAAAACCAGTGAATTTCCCACTCTGCTGAAAAAAGACTTGCTGGAAATGAGAAGGACAGGGCAGGAACATTTTCTAAAGGATAAAGGATATTGTAAAAAAAAAAAAAAGGTAAAATGAGTTGTGTGATTTACAGCAATCCCTGTAAGAAAATTACATTGTAAAAAATTGTTACCCTAAAAAATAGATTATATTGTCCCTGAACATGCAGATTCAGATTGTTTAAGAACAGTGGAACCAGGTTATAATAACCAGCCTAAAATGAAGTCATGCTTTGCATCATAAAAATGAGTTGCTTCCATTTAGAATTAGTATTATGAAAAACAGGATTAAGGTATATTAAAGAAACACAATTGTTTGCATCTTTATGCTACGTTGAGGATGTAGTCAGAAGTTTTGTACTGATTTCCTCTGCCTGGGGTTTGGGGTAATATCTTGTGCTTGAAAATAATGAGTCCCAAAAATCAACATATTCCTACAGAGTTGTAGGGCTGATTGCAAGTATGAAGGTCAGTCTAGAGGCCAGATGACCTGCTCCCTCAAAGACTCCCCAGAAGTGACAGGTAAGGAGGATAAGGCTGTCATATCTCCTCCAAAAGACATTTTGGGAGGTCTGGACAGGAACTGTCAGGAGGCTTTTGTCTGGCTTCACTTACCCTTTCTCTTGTTCTGATGCAGCTACAGGAAAGTAGCAAGGAAATGCCAACAGCCTGCTTCTCCTGAAATACCCCTGCCTGCTTTGGAGCTGAGCTCTCCTGGAAGACGGTAAATGCCCCCCAAGGCTGGGACTTTTTTACCTCCAAAAGCACTTTCAAACTTGATCCACTTTTCATTACATGAAATTGTAGTGCTAAAACTTTCAGCTCCATATCTGTTTGGTGGACCCTTGTGGCACAGTGTTTGCTCACCCTGTACAACTCTCCTTGTTCTAAAGCAGCCTGGATCTTCGGTGTGACTTACTCTGTTTGACAATGCCAGTGAATCAGATCTGGTGAAGCAGAACCTGTTTGCAAGCCAGAGTCTCTGCCAGATTTACAAAACTGCCAGGGTGTAAGAGGCATGAAGCTGCCATGGTTGCTGCTTCCTCTTTTGTCCAGTTTAAGAACACGGTGAAAAACATCGACTCTTTTTCCTGTTACTTGTTTGCAGCGTGGAGAGGACTTTTCTTCCTCTGCTGTCTCTGCACAGCCTACCTTTTCTCACCGTCAGTCTCAGTCATGGACATAAACACCAGCCACCACTGTGCAAATACTCTGCCAGTGAGAAATGAAAGTGTCCAGTACTGCACCACATCAGCCCCACGAGCCCCAGACAGCCCAGGGTTTAGTTTTTAACTGAAGTCAACAGTACTGGAGTGTGTGCTTCCAATTAAGCAAATAATGTTGAAGAGCTGTGATGTACCAGTGCTTAAAGTAGTATAACCCACTAGCCAAAACACAGGCTTGCATTTGGGGAGCCAAAAAAATCTAATCATAGAGGAAAGGAGGACACTGAAAAATTAATTTTAAAACACATGGTTTCTTTTCTTAAAAATCTGCATATTGCTGTTGTAGCAAGCATTTGGAAACAAAAGCTAGCTATAAAAGGAGAAGATGTTTTATCCTGGTGAATGTTTCCTATTTGAAGAGAATGAGATTCTGTCCCTATCAGTTGAAACATTTCAGGGCTGATGTTAACTTTATGCATAAATCAGCCCCTTGCAACGGTTCCTGACACAAACACTGTGCCCAGACAGAACATGTTTTTCCTACCTCATGACACAGGGAAAACAAATGTGGTTATAGCCTGTTCAGATTTTGAGAAATCCAGGAGACTCAGGCTTAACATGTGCTGAACAGTCACGAAGCTTGTTTTAAAAGATGCCGGCAGTTATATACAAGTAATTTTTTTATGCTGGTTAAGTCGTTTCTAGACAGAAGTTTCGGTGCAAGAAAGTTTATTTTCCAAAAAAGAAAAGTTAGATTTTTTTACCAGTCGTATTCTAGTCTTCCTATATCCAGCTAACATGTGTTCCAATAGTGTCATTTAATATCTACTTTCATCTGAATGTCATTACAGGTTACAAAATTGTTAAATATTTTAAGCATAAAAGCCTTCTCCAAGCTCCGTGTGCCTGGAAGCATTCCCACTTCCACCTAGTCTAATAAAAGCTGTTACCTCTTCTTACTGACCCTCCGTTCTCATTCCTTTAGGCCACCACGCTACAAAAACCCACTGCAGATCGCACAGCTGAAAAGGCACTACATGCATTTTTAACTGCAAGTTGTACACGGAAAAAAAGCCCTGCATTGCAGAGAAGGATTTTCTTGTCGAAAACAGATCCTGGGGGCTAGCATCAGGCCTGTACATCTACTATAGCCCACTGGCTGAGTGGTATTCTACTTGTCCCAAAGAAGAATTTTAATACTCACGGAATAGTGGATTTATGAGCCTCATACCTTGGCTCCCCTGCTGCAGTGCATTGCTCCTCAAAAGGGTGTACTTCTAATGCATTATAGTTGAGGTCAGAAGTACACCTTTGAGGCAAATTTTCTAATCACTGCCCCTTGCAATGTCTCATTCCTCATCACAAGGCAGGCTTGGAGTGCACCAACGTAATTCATTTTGGAAGACAGCAACACTCCTTTGGCATGCCATCACACCAGGGGATTTTTTACTCCAGCCAGCAATGGGCACCTCATCCACAGGGCTAAGTTGCTGTCAAAGGGAAGTGCTCAAAATGCTCCAGTGGTGGGCACCACTTCCTCAGCATGGTTGTTTTGCTCTAAAGACCTGCCTGGGGCAGGGTGGCACTGGCTGGTACAGGGGTCCCATGCGGCAGTGCGCAGTGGCCTGCAGGCTGCCAAAGCTGCCCCAGCTGCCCTCCTGCCTCCCGGCAGCCTGTGCCATGGGAGTGAAAGGGAATGGGTATTCAGCTTGCAAGCTCTTGCAGGTGCCTTTGTCATCTGTGGGAACTTTATCTTGGCAGCTGCTCACAAGTGGGATTTTGCACATCGCAAATCTAGGTGAGTTTTTGTTGCTTTTAGGTATTTGCCTGACATTTGAAAAGAGCTGTGTTTCCTGCTGCTGGATTCTGTTACGGATTTTGTCGAGAGCTCAGCTCCTGGCATTACAAGTCACACCAAGTTTCTCCTCCAGAGGCATGCAGTGTAGGAGCACATTTGCAAGAGCTATGAGCTGAGCCTTTCAAGATCCATTTATTTATTTGTTTAATCCGTTATTTAATGCTGAATTATTATTTCCTCCTGAGAAAGAAAGAAATACATTTTTTAGCCTAGAAAAAGATACTGACTCTTGAGCAGTAGAAGTGAGTTGCCACGCCAGCAGGAAACCCAGGCATAACCGCACGGTCATTTGGCTAAGGACCCAGATGGGAGACATAACCAGGAAAAACATGGTGCACCACTGTGTTTGCCAGGAAGTCACCCACTTGCCAGGTAGGCATCTCTAACCTCTCCAGGACACCAAAGGGAGTGGACTTGGTCTTGCGAGGAGCTCAATGCCACTTGCACTAGGGATGAGACCCAGTAAGGCTCATTAAGTCATAATGCCAGATTTTAAATTTCTCTATAGGGTGAGGGGTTCTTTCAACAAGAGTACCAATGTGAAAACGGATTTATTGGCAGAAGGAGCTTTATAAACACGTTATGACATTCTTCTTCATGTGGTTTATGCTAAGGTATTCCAGACACTTAAGGGCAGAAGTAAACTAGGATGTACATATGTATAAACATTTCTTCTGCTAGTAGTGCCCGTACTTCACAGGGGTGTGAACAAATAGGCGTTTCTAGAGAAGAAGTGGAAAATTCTTTCTTCTATCTATCTATCTGAAGCAATGTAAGGTGTTCCTTTTATGCTATGCTCCCAGCCTTCTTTATCATGTGTTGCTAGCACTGTTATAGTGCTGATGATTTAAACAGAAGATGAAAACAAATTTTTCATTTTGCATTTCTTCTTCCTAGTAATCCTTCAAAATATTGCTCTGGGTAAAGAGACAAAGTTAGTGGGATATACAGACTAGTTTCCTGGTACACCATCAAGAAACCAATTTAGATTAGGTCAGGCTAAGCTAGTCCAGGCTAGGCTAGGTGAGGAGCAGGGCAAAGGCAGTGGAGATACTTGGTGTTAGAAACTCCTTTCTCAGAAAGTGCAGTGTTGTTCCTGCTTAGTGCTACATACGGTGACGTCGTAGGGTGGGGGAAGAGGAAAGAGGAGGGGTGATCTCCTAACAAACAGCTGTTGCAGCTGTAGAGAGAAAAAAAGGAGTAAGATCAGGAGCAGCAACAGCATCCGACCCCTGCAACAGGTAATATCTCTTGAGCGCAGGTGACCTAGACTGCTCAAACGCGAGAGGCAGGGGAAAAAAAAAAAAGAGGGGTGGGATGTGCCTGTGAGAGAAAACTACGTCTCTTGTACTGGTTCTCCGCAGCTTTCTTCTTCCTGAGCGCTTGCAGCTTGTCACAGGGGTAGGAGGGGAAAGAAATTCAGATCATTATGACTGAAAAGGAAACTGTGTCAGCAGAGAAGCTTTTCTAGCAGCCCTTTCCTGCAGAAAAAATAATGAAAACAACAAAAAAAGGAACATTGCACTCCGGCTTCATCGCGAGGGTTGCTTCCTCATGTGTGGCCAGCCAGTAGGGGCTCACAGGAAGGTGGCAGAGTGTAATAGCTCTGAAGGCAGGGAAGTGCTCAGTTCATGCAGGCCTGGGTGCACCCTCCTTGAGAGGGACGAGGATGACGCCTTCACCCTAGTGCCTTGCAAGGGACACCTAGCTGGGGAAGGGCTGCCCTAAGCTGGGTGCCACTGCTGTGCTGTCACCCTAGCTCAAGGGGGATGTGGTCCTGACCACTCCTCAGACACTGACGGCACCTACCTCCGTACTTGCGTCAGATGATAGATACCACAAAGACACACTGAAGACCTTCATGCTAAAATTTATTAAAGGGAACAATTACACTTTGTGGGATTTTTCTGACTTTGTAAATACGTCGGGCTTTTTAAGCTTAAACTATACCACTGGTAAAATCTCTGCAGGTGATTAAAAGTGAAAGAGGATGTTTGGGACCAAGCTGCTGTGTGTCTTAGTTCTGAGCGGTCTTACATCTCATCTAGTTTCCTTGGTTCTAAGTGCAGAGAGAAAGCAGATACGTTTTCCCACTGCACAAGGCTGATCCTAAATATGATAAATGCATCCGTCGCATTTAAAGGTATTTGGTACAAAATCAGCCCAGTATGTGACATGGAACTGACAACTAAAACAGCAGACAGCAAGTCCAGCCTTCTAGGTCTCCCTACTGCAAGATGTTCTTTCTCCCATCATCAATGCAGACAGAATACTGAAATGTGCAGTGCTCCCCCAATGCCTTCGAATGAAAGCAACTTGAAAGCATTAAAGCACATCACACTATAAGGAACAAAATGTAGCAGCAAGTCAATTTTGCAAACCAGGCACCAGGGAGGCTAAGTGAGGTTTTTAAAGTCAGCGAGCAAATCTGGGGAAGGGTTAGGAACTAACACTACCTGGTGGGTTGCTAGTCAGTGTTGTGTCTGCAGGGTGCTGCAGGAGCAGGCTCTGTGAGGTAAATGTGGAATGATGCCTGCTGTGAATGGAGGGGAGAAGGAAATCTAATTAAAGTCCATTTCATCTGCCATTAACCTTTCAAACAGCAACAGACGGCTGAATTTTGTGTTGTGACACAAACCTGTTAGGATAGCGAAATAGGTTATTCTCAGTTTGCTTCTGGTTCTCCAGGTAAAGACATCAGAAATGAGAAAGACCTTACAGAACAGCTACATTTCAGTTTCCTTTGATTATACAGAAATCACTTTCTACTGTCTGCAGATTTCTTCACTTCAGCCAAAGGCTTCTATTTGCTCTTAAGTAGCTTTTGTGTGGGAATTCACACAGTGAAACCTCATTTTAAGATCTGGACTGTTCCTTCCCACAGTGGAGAGCATCATCAAGCGAGGAAGCTGTGCTGCTCGCAGCTCTAGGGTTGGGACTGGTCTTCCGGTTAACACCAGCACGCTGCCCTCCAGTGCAACCCTACAATTCACTGGGAGCATGGGGCCCTCCATAAATGCCGACAGTGTGTATATGTTTCACAGCAGTCACCAGTGCATGTTAAAGATGATGAGTTCTAACATGTATGGACTGCCATATTGCCAGAACACTAGAGTGAAGATGCATTTACAAATATCCTCTTGGTTACGTCCTGTTTAGCCAAGATTAAACAGCTTAAGAATTGTAAAGACAACAAACTTCTAGCCAGCCAATGGAGGAATAGTTTGGAAAATAAGCCCAAATCACTGAAAGATGACTTCTGAGGATGAGAGACAGATGTAATAAACAAGCTTCAGAAGAAGAAGAGAGAAACCATATGCTCAGCTTGCATCCCATGCAAAGCCCACATAGCAATATCAGACCAAAGAGACTAGTGAAGGTGCTGACTGGAAAGCGTCTAGATTTTCACAACATAACTTTCACACCCGTTACAGCAATTCCTATCCATCCAGTAATAAGACTGTTTCTTAAATCAGAACAATATTCTTAATTTTTTTGCCTTTTTTTCTTACCGCAAGAAAGAACAAAAGCATCATTCAGGAATAAACCAATTTTTGGTAAATATCTATAGAGCTGATGGGACTTTAGTCCGATTCAGTTTTATCATACTTTCCCAAAAGGAGTGTTTATGGAATACATTCCTCTGTCTGGGTACTCATATGTCTTATTTTCATAGCATCAAAGGGCACTGATGTCCCTGGGGAGGTAAATTACACCAACAAATCTTTCTGTGCTTACAGAAGTGATGATATGAATAGCAGCCATCCTGCATAATAGGAAGAGAGGAAGAAAGCCATTTTTTATGTCCTCCCTAGGATATATTTAGATTAAAACTTCAGAAGATCAGTTTATCTAGATCAAGTTACAGAAGGGTGTATAGTTATTTATGGTCTTGGTCCAATGCTGGTAATGAAGTATATCCATTTATCGTATTGAGGTATCTCCAAACACAGAAAATCACTGTGTTTGTTAATGTACAGATAAAATGAAATAAAGTTCGATGACAGAGACATACCACATGAACACACTGGATCAAGGGGTAACTTAAAGAGATCTTACTACTTCATAAAGTAATTCTAGAACAAAATTAACAAATTAATTTCCCCCAAAGGTAGACAGTCCTCTTCACAGCTGGAGGACAGGCAAGCCTCTCTCTCTGGAATAGATCAGAAGAAAATAGATTTATGGGAAGAGGAAATTAAATATCTTCATAGTCTAAGAAGTTTTCCAAAACTCAGATTATCCATGAAAATTAGGTTAGAATAGCTACAAGAATTAGTCTGCTCCAACAGAAGATGATTCACTTTATTGAACGCAACTTTAAACACAGGCTGCAGAGAAAGGCAAAGATCCTAATTTAATGTTTCTGTGGAAAACTTGTAGAGCAAGTTGGTTAAACAAGGGACAGACAGATATCCTTCAGACTGCATCAAAGAAAAGCAGATTGAAATGTGGCTTTTCCATTTCTTCACCTACATTTTTTATACTTAAAACTATGCTGTCTGCTGGAGACACTGTAAATTATTAGCATTGTCCTTTAGGCTGTCTTGAGCTTATGCTAGAGAGATGTTTTCTGGGAAGAACAGGATAAACGTCACCCAGATTCATAAATCCCAAGGCTGCTGTCCGTGGGAGCCCAAGGCCCTCACAGCAGGGCTGCGGTGAGTGCGATCCCAGCAGTTCCTCGAGTCTGCTCTCACTGTCAAGGCAGAGCGAAGCCAAGGGGCTCAGACTCGAATCCAGCACTCAGCGGAGTGTCTTTGTTTAGTTACTTTTTTCCTCTGGAGGCACAAATTTAACTGTCCGGCTACCGACCACCCTCACCACTGGTGGAAACTCTGAATTGTTTTCTCGTCGTATCCCAGACGTACCAACAAAGGGAGCCTTTGATTCATTAGGGAGAGTACTGTTCTGGACCACTGACAGACACAGACAGTTTTCACTGATGTCTTCACTTCTCAGCTGTTTTCCTCTGATTTATTAACACGTCCAAACAGTGTGCTATTTCTATAGGTCAAAAAGCTTGAATGCTGTAGTAAGTCATACAGTCTGCTTTATCGTTTTCACCTCCACAGCTTTACCATGAACACCTACCTCTTTGCGTATGACTTAATGCAATTCTGTGGACATTCTTGGATATTTACAAACATGATCATCAGGTTCATGTCATTTGGAGAAGGTAGGATTTCTTCTGTATTTTCCTTAAACATTTTAAGGGGTAGTGACACACAGAAACAGATCGAATTACAGATACAGTTAGGATTCTGAATAGGTGTATATCCAGTACCATGGGCTGTAATTTCAACTGGAAAAACATTGTTTCTTCCATTAAAAAAGATGAACAAATGACTAGTACCGATGTTCTGCCTGTATCAACATCAGGAATGAAGCTCTTTGACGAATAAACTCTAATACTCAGCAGGATGCTAGTCACATTTGACTTAGACCTAAATGTGACTAGGTCCAGTTTTTATGTTAAATTTTTAATCTTACTGAAGCCACCAGAAGGGAGTATCTTTGTGGTTACTGCACATGACTATCTCCAAAAACTTTACAACATGTTTCTCTTTACTTTGCCTGGGTTAAAGCACAAAAATAGAACACTAGTGACTGGAAATGTAAAATTATTTGAAATGGTGGAGAGTTTTTGGCACATAAAATACCTGCTTTGTGATCTACTTATTTTAGGAAGTGCCATGGGTACAGATGCAGGTAGGAAGACGACATCTCCTCATGTTTAGACATTTCTCATACATTTCTTCAACATTTCCCCATATTTAAAAATAACCTAAAGTGGTTATTTATATCTAAACCAACACAACCTGCACACGTATAGCGGATCCCATTCTTTTCTCAGCTTCCTGCCTCTGTGTCAGAGCCATGCCCACAGAGTGGACTGCCTTCTCTTCCCTGAAGCTTTGCTTTTGCTACCCAAAAGTCCGGTACTGTGGGAACTTTATCTCTTGTCATCTCCAGTGGTGATAGGTTAAGAGTGAACCCAGTACCTAGTCCAGGCATTTACTATATAACTACCCTCTTCACTTTGATTGTAGATTCATTGGCCGACACATTTTACTCTATAGGACTCGTAATGCGCCTTTGCCAGTTGTTATCTACACTGGAGATCCTACACATACTCATTGGCATTGATAAAAGCCATCTACTGCCCAGGTTTTTGCAGGTAAGTCTATTTCTTGAGACACTCCTTCAGCCATGGCTGCTCCTGGGGACAATCCCAGGCTGAACTACCCTGAATGATCCACCTGCACCCTTCCTTAGGTAGCTTGATCTGCTAGTAGCTTACTAACTGCAGAAATCAAGCCCTCAGAACTGGGTTGGGAAAGAGCTGCTCTCATGCCTTTTTCCTTTATGACTGATGCTCAGTAGTGAATGGCCCACACCCAGCCCATGACAGCAGGGACCTGGAAGATGTCCAGACGAGTGGCCGCCTGCAGAAATGGGGCAGCAAAGGGATGGCAGTGAGAAAACCATCAGTACATCAAGCCTCCTGGAACAGGGTTTGCTGGGGGTCATGGAGTGTGGATGGAAAAGAATTAAGAAAGGGAAGTTAAGGGACCAAAGAAGAATTAACGCTGGGGAGGGGAAAGAAAGGAGAATTATCATATTCTCGCTGTAAGAGTCTCTGACCTCTCACAGCTAGACCTGGGCAAATTGTGGCAACACTCAGAGGTCCTGACAGGGTTTACAGGGCATATGTTCAGCTGTAGGCAGAAAATCAGCTAAAAGACTGCATGCTATAGCAGAAAAGAAAATAATTCACTGACATTTCCCTTACCACACTCTTGTTTTCTGTTCGGAGTTAATCTCGGGTTTTGGTAGTTTCCTTAATGCATTGGAGAAAGTAAAAAACATTGACTTCCGTTTACCTTTAAACCTTCCCAATCCTTAGTATTTGAATAATGGTGAAACTGGTATTGCTCTCAGCAGTCAGAAGGTAGAAGACTTAGAGTAGTTAGTTATGTTTTTAGTTTTCTGGATAGCCCACTTTTGTCAAATGACATATTGCATGGGTGAAGATGTTCCTCTTTTTAAATCTCCAGTATAAACTGATTGACTAATACAGATCTTTGTTCTTTATGATGCTCACTGTGGTAGCAAATTTGTCAAACTGCAATTAACTGTTTTCCCCTGCCTAAATCTACATGCTTTTGTGTAAAGAAAAAGTAAAAAGAAAAAGGCTTCCCTATCTAATGTGTCTGGTAACAAATCTTGTGCCATCTCTTGAAGAGAATGCCAACAGTCATTAAGCAAAGCTTGTCCTGGCAGAGTTTACGCATTCCCCAGCCCTGACATAGTCTGTTCCTTTCCTACCCAGCCCTACTGAGCAGAGATCAGGGAAGCCTGCATGAACACTGCTTTGCGTCATCACAAAAGACACTAGACATGAAATGGATATTCTAAGCTAGAAAGCTGTGACGATTCCTGGGCAGTGCAATTACCGCAGCACTCTCCAGAGCACTACGGAGGAGATGGGTCAAGGAACAACATATCACTGTGACTCCAAACACTTGCCTCGCAACAAAGACAGCTTTGGGTCCTTACTCAGTTCCTTTCCCAAGTGTTGTCTCTCTGCAAACAAAATTCTCCTGCCTTGATGTTAGCAGTAGCATATGGGTGGAGGTAATGATACCTTGAATAAAACAAGCTGTGAAAGAACCCCTGTGGTGGCTGGTTGTTTGGTAGCCATTAGATCAGAGACAAGATTTAAGCAGAATTCAAATTAAGGATTTCTGCCTAATATCCTATTTATTGTGGTTTAGTAGCATTCGCAAAGAACACTTTGAGGTACGCACAGTGGAAAAGCAAACTCTGGTGTTTTCTGGAAAAAACTCATTCAGGATGAGGGACAAAATCTCAGTCCACCAGAGAGACGTTGGTGGTCCAAGAGAAGGGTTAGGTAGGCCAAGACCAAGTCACACTATGAAAGAAAGCTAAGTCCTGTGTAAGAAATACTCTGGAGTAGGGAAGACAAGAAAGGGTCACAAAGTCGGTGCAAAGGGATGTCTCAGGGCATTTGCAGCTTGAATGATTGAGAGGAGAACAGCAGAATGCATCACATGTCATTACAGTTGCCAAAACAGAGGATAATGACATTTAGCAGACTGGCCAAGGAGTAAAGGCTGATGAGACTGGTACTTTGGCATGGGATAGAGTGGAAAGATGTTAAGGAAACATTGGCATTTTTGTGAACAAAACACCAGTTCTTCATCATGTGAAAACAGGAGAGGGTTTTACCAGACCAAAAGCAATGTACTGTGGGTTTCTGGTGAAAACATTAGTTTTTAACTTAATTTAAATATTTAGTAGCACTTTCTTACTTTTTTTTAAATGCTCACTAAATCGAAGAGTAAGGGTTTCAGGTACTGAGTACAATACTGCAGAGTCATGGTTATTAAAAAACTGAAGTGAATGCGCTGCCTGTTCCTGCTCTAACCTCAGCTAGTCTAATTTGCTCTGTTTCACTTACTTGCTTCGAACGTCCAAGCTGCCTTGCGGAAATTTATGCCATTCTACAGAACTTCCTGTATTCTGTGCGAGGCCAGTGCTGTAGAGGAGGAAATTCCAGTTTGACTTTAAGACAAAGAACAAGAATGAATGAAAAATGAAACCACTGTATTTATGCTTTGTGAGGTGTCAGCATGTACTTCCTTTTTATGAACATGAAAACACGGGACTTCAGTTTTGGGGTTTTGTTTTTCCCCAGCAAGAGAGCAGCCACAGGGAATACCATGTTTTCATTCGTGCAAGGACAGATGATCCATAGAGGAAATGAGCTGTAGCTGAGTGGCAGCACATGCTTTTTATATAAATGTGCACATAATATATGTGTGTGTATATATGTACGATTCCAGGTATATGTGTATACAGATGTCTGTTTATAGAGTCACAATATCAACACATTTACTGCAATCTCCTCTTCAAGTAGCACCCTGCCTTGCCACTTTCTGTAAAGGTCCCAAGCCTCTGACTAACCCTCCATATACATCTCTGATTTGTAAGGATTACCTTAAGGTATGACTGCTATGAAGAGAGCGAGCACAATGTCTCAAAGGGGAAAAAAGGCAAACAGACAGCCAACCTCCTGATTTACACGGAAAAGAGATAGGATGACATCGTCTATCCTCACGAGGACATCACAACTACCCTGACCAGCCAGGACTGTGTCATGCCCCGCAGATGTGCTCTAAAGCAAAGCCATAGATGGTTTTAGCTTCAGCCTCTGATGGCTACTTTGTGCATCCCACTGTTTGCTGTCTGAGACAGAACAGAAGAGAGGAAAAGAAGACCTACAGGGAACCTGCTTTGTATCAGGTCTAGTTTCCTGCTCTTGCAGGTGCTTAACCTAGATTACAGAGTCTGATTACTGACTTCCATCATCTGCAACTAGTGAGGCTGAGGGGCTCCAGTGTTCCCCTTCCCAAACATGAATTGTCTGATGGAGGGACTCTGCTGAGCCCCAGGTGGGGTGATACTCACTGCCCCTGGTGCAGCTGCTTGTGCCCTGGGGAGAGAAGGAAATCCACTGTGTCTTCCACTCCCAGACTAAGTCTGTATTGTGGGTCTCCGTAGACACTCTGTGTCATCAGCCAGTGCCCATCCTTTTGAAATGGGGGATGGTAGCTACCTGTTTCCTGCTTATTCTTTTATCTCACTCAAACAGGATCAGTTCCTGATCAACTGACCCAAACTGTTTTCTAGCTCTTTTCCATGCAGCCACCTTTTCAAGAGCAAGTGACCATTTGGAAAATCTTCCAGCTCTCACATCTAAAACCATGTTCACCTTTTCATTATCACGATAAGGCTTTGGTCTAGGTAAGACAATGTCCACACCACCAATGCTGCACTCCTTTACTACCCTTACCAAAAATGATTTTAACTCAGGTTCTATTTTATTTATTTTCTCCAGCACACAAGCTCCTTCAATGCTCACACTGCTTTTACCTGAGTTTTGATTTCCCTCTGGTGATGCTTGTCCCAACATGCTTCTCCTATCTCTGTTGTATTTGCTTTCAGATTCTGCATCAACACTTCCAGTTCCCCCATTTTCTTGCCAGGTTCCTCAGGATCAGCATACAAACATGGGACTTACTAACTCTCACTCTCTGTTTCCCGGCACATCTATACAGAAGTCTGTCAACACCTGACCTCCTTAGAAATCAGTTCCTCGGTTAGAGACCAATGGGATCGGCAGCACAAGATCACAATCAGGGCAGGATAAGAGGCAGCAAAACCATTTTTCTCTGTTGTGGCCCTTCAGCGCTTTCCAAGATGAAGAACCAGATCCCTAGGGGATGGACATGCCCTCTTTCTGTACAAAAAATGGCTCTCACGTAATTTTTCTGAATAGTGAAGTGACAGCTGCTTTATCTGACAGATGCAGCTTGCAAAGAAGTCTGTAGGCAAAATGATCCATGCAGAAACCAGTAAATGTTACGCAGCAAAGCTACCACACAAACTTGCTGAGAGGTCAAGTTCTTATTTCATTTAAGGCAGGAGTAAGGGAAAGGGGAAACCCAGTGATGAGGAATGGCTGTGCTTATGAAAAACACCTCGTTAGTCCATTTTCATTTAATGACTTGTCACTGACTTGACATCTTAACCTGTAAAACTGTTAAACCTAAGGTACCTTACGGAAGAGATGGCAGTGCGTATTAAAAACTGCAGTGAAGCTAGACTGATTCATACCAATTGAACAGATGAATGTTCTCTCCTTCAACTTGTTCAAGTAGTGCAAATCAGAGTGAGCCAGTACTGTTCTATAATAGTTTTACAAGCAGCTGTTGGCAGTACTGGATACTACAGATAAATTTAATTTATGGGGCAGGGCACGGAATCAGGAAACTTGTCCAAGAAAGCTGCAAAAACACACACTTTGTTTTAATTTCTTGAGCTTTAACATTGCCAAAGCATTTTTTTAAGCTGGAGACATTGCCTGTTTAATCCACTTTTCTCTCTTTTCATTTGTAAAGGCATACCTTGTGGGTCAGATAAGGTTCAACCACTAGAAAAATGTTATGACATAGATAGTATGACAATAATTCACATAAAGGACAAGCTTAAAGCCACTCTTCCCAGCCAGGAATAAGAAGGAAGGAAAACCAAGGAAGTCTTCTTTTCTTCCTTCTTTCTGCAAATCTTACAGGAAAGACATCCCCTGGGATGCAGATCTCCAAGCTGTGAAAAGCTGAGCTGTGACTGTGTCTGGCATACCACCCACCACCCAAGGGCACTCTGTATCCCACAGCCTTCCATGCAGCCTACAAGCATGGAGGCTTAACCCCACCAGCCCTCCCGGCACCAGAGCGCAGTGGGAGAAGTCCTTGCTCCCATGACCTCAGCCAGCTCATCCACGGGTTTCCTGGGCTACAAATCCAAGTCATCCCTGATGACAAGCACACCTCCACCCTTACTGCAGCAGATCTTTG
Organism: Buceros rhinoceros silvestris; assembly: GCF_000710305.1. Lineage (NCBI taxonomy): Eukaryota > Metazoa > Chordata > Aves > Bucerotiformes > Bucerotidae > Buceros > Buceros rhinoceros. The sequence goes on along the minus strand of NW_010426151.1, from coordinate 37,181 downwards.
ACGAAGCAGCCAACAGTTTCCAGTTTTCCTCCTGAGCTGGAGGCCAGGGTGTCTTGAACAAAAGCAGGCCAAGAAGCGAAATGTTCACTGGAGCATTCGTGTAAAGCAAACTGAATTCAACTGTGGCCTCCTATTTTGCCAAAATGGCACAGAAATGAGAGCTATAGAAGGTGCTACCTGAATTCACAGTTCTTTTTTCTTTTCAGATCACTGAGAGAATAATTGTTCTATTTGTCGTGATCAACAGTCAGGAAGAAGTTCAAGGGAAATATGTCGTGTGTGTTTTATTTTTCCTTTGGAATTTATTAGATGTGGTCAGGTAAGGAACCCACATGGGTTATTCTTGTGAGCAGAACCCCACCTACACTCTGCTGCAGGCTCATTTCATTATTTCAGAATTGGTAGAAAAGCATATTATCCATTTTAAATAAACACTTGGACCTTGTAAGCTAACTTGCTGATTTTTACAAAAATCTGCACAGTTGAGAGGCAGAGTGACTGACTTACAGTAAATCGTTGCATTAACATTCATTGTTCTAGGGAACTGCAATTTCTGGAACTGATTTAGAATCCAATGACCTTGATTTATTTTTTTAACATCTCGCTTCAACCCAGGATTGACAGCACAGTAAGGCAGCACCAGCATCACAGCAGTAACAGTGGCCATTTAATAGGCAAGATACTGAGGTCTATCAGAGCTAACAACCAGTTCAAGTAATAATGCATAGTACAATGCATACACATTTAAATTTCTTACCTGATTTACTTTACAGCATCTGTGTCATGTCCTAGCATCTCAAAGAAGCTGTCACATCTAGATGTGTGCAGGAATTTATCCCATCCCTTAGCCTACTAGTCTTCTGAGTGTTACAGGTTGTCCCACATTAAAATCCTGCGCATCATGGCTAATTTTACACTGACAGAAAATCTGGCGAAATTTTCTGTATCTGATCTTTCCTGCTTATATCATAAACAGCCCAAGAAGGTGTATAGAGAGATTAGCTGTTTCATTTTTGTATTCGGTTGAGACAGGCCTTAAAAGCAATAATAACAAAAAAATGGAGAAAAACCTGAGGTGGAAAGAGGGTAAACTTGAGAGAAGATGGTACAATTACAGCCTGTCAAGCTCTTCTACAGTCCAAGTATTAAGTGAAATTAGTCAAATGAGTCAATAAAAAGGGAATATAGAACAATGGTTTAATGCTGATTCTACCTGTTGAAACAGTCCTGACTTAAAATGTGGCTTAAAATTTTCATGTTTCTAGCAAGACCACAGGGCAAAAAAGCCTTTTGGATGACCCAAAAGGTAATCTGACCTGTTTCTCCGGTGTTTGGAAAGCTGCTGTAACACTTTCAAATCAAACCAGCTAGGATTAGCTCCCCTTAAGAGACTGAAGTCCTAGGCATTCTGGTCCTCGAGTGAGCAACAGTAACAGTTACAGTAAAAATAAAACTTTGGAACACAATTGCTTTTTTTTTTCCTTCTATCCTTTCTGAGGTCCAGGGGAGGAGCAACTGTACTACAGAAGACAAAGTACCTGCAATTACCTTGCTGTTTAACATCCTCCAGCAGTGGTTTGGCTCGTTCAACAGTCATAAATCAGCATTTTCTGAGTCCCAAGCAACAGCCATATTCTGCTTGCTACTCTCAGTTGTAACATCCCTATCTGAAATCCATTTTCTGATGGACCAATATGAAATCATGCTAGTTTCTGATAGACCATTTGGGTGGAGTGATCTATTGCTGTCTGCCTGCTCCAGGGTAGCACCACAGACAATCTTTCCAAATCAATGAACCATCTAATTTTAGACATCAGTTAGAGCATGAAAAAAACTGTTGCAGCATTGCTCTGAAATTTTCTCGATAGGCAGCTCCAAATTCTGCAATTCCCTGAAATTTTTTAAGAGTATATCTTTATTTTAAAGACAGGGTCATTCTCTCTGAGCTCATTTGCTGTTCCTCTTGCTGCAGGTACACTTACAACATGTTAGCAAGGATGGGAATATACTACCTACCACTGACATGGCTCAACTTCTCACTGTGCATCCTGCTCTATCCCCTTTCAGTTCTGGCAAAAGGTAAGGAGGTGGGGAAAGTTGTTTCCTTAAGCTTCTTCAATAAAATTTAGAGTCATAGAACCATAGAATTGTTTAGGTTGGAAGAGAGTTTTAAGACCGTCAACCAACACAGCACTGCCGAGTCCACCACTAAACCATGTCCCTCAGCACTATGTCTATCCATCTTTTAAATACCTACAGGGATGGAGACGCCAACACTTCCCTGGGCAGCCTGACAACCCTTTTGGTGAAGAAATTTTTCCTAGTATCCAACCTTAACCTCCCCTGGCGCAATTTGATAATTTCAATCATCATTTGTGTTTAAGATACTTATTTTCGTGTTGCCAAAGTAGTCATAAATGTTTATGTACTCTCATATTATCTGTATGTCACCTATCATTCGGTAGTTCTTTTCCTTAATAGGGGGTCTCGAGAGTTTGGGTATCTGGGTTTTTTTGCTTTGTTTTGTAGCAGTGTGGAAGAATGTTAAGCAATTTGATAATTTCAATCATCATTTGTGTTTAAGATACTTATTTTCGTGTTGCCAAAGTAGTCATAAATGTTTATGTACTCTCATATTATCTGTATGTCACCTATCATTCGGTAGTTCTTTTCCTTAATAGGGGGTCTCGAGAGTTTGGGTATCTGGGTTTTTTTGCTTTGTTTTGTAGCAGTGTGGAAGAATGTTAATTTTTCTGGGTAAAGCAAG
>NW_010426151.1:0-34292 GCF_000710305.1 Buceros rhinoceros silvestris | reverse complement strand
CCCCCCCCCCCCCCCCCCCCGCCAATAAACACAGGGATTCCCCCATTCCAGACTGCCCACATTAGGCAGCAAGTCCTAAGGCTCCCTTCTTCCCCACTGAGCCTGACCTTACAGGCTCAGGCCATACTTAGCAGCTTATCATACTTACACCAGGAAATGGGCTCACAGAGATTATATTGAAAGCAACACAACCACAGGAGTTACAGAACCTGCTACTGATTAGGAAACACTTGCTAACTCTAGTAGCAGAGCAATAAGCACCTCACACCTACTGAACTCAAGGAGAAATCAACACACGCATATGCATATGAATGACATGGTAAATTCAGTACATATTATAGCTATCTGTGCTCTAAAGGTAGCTGTCTTTTACAGAAAGCTTTTTGATGATCTTACACATCCTTTTGACTAAAGATTCACCATGTTATTTTTCAGCATTTGCAATTTGTGTCTCACTGCCTTATTTTGAATCCTTTGGCACATACTCCATCAAGCTACCGTTTCCATTCACCTTCTCAATCTACTTCCCTTATGTTCTGAAAATGTACCTGCTAGTGCTCTTTATAGGTAAGTATCTCACCTTCCAGAAGGCTGGGTCTCAACACCTGGGATGCCTACGGCAACAGAGTCACAACAGTATAGCTCCCTTCACAAACTCTAATTCTCTCTGCCACATCTCCTGCAGACCACTGCAGGGAGTGTCATCACCAGCTGCTTTGATTTCCCATGTCTTTCACATACAAGTAATGGAATTTGCTAAAGACATTGCGTGTGCAAGGTGTAAAAATGCAAACCAAAAATATAAAAATGGCTTCAGTCATCCTGGCCTTAACAGCTACTTACTAAAGTTTGCCCACTTTTTTTTTTTTTAATCAAATTCCATTTGAATGTACTCCTGTTCTGTGCAACTTCTCCTCACTCATTCCTCCTAGCTGTTATGAGAAGTTAAATGGAAATTAAGACTTTTACAGTTTGATTATCTAAAGGGGTGAAAAGACAGCCCACCCAAAAACCTGCACATAAACAGACCCCTTCCTCTCAACAAAATTGAAAAATTTGTATGAAATTGGCTCCATTACAGCCCAGTCTTCATTCTGTCACTGACTTTAAGACCAGTTTGAAGGGTCTCACCTTTACACTGCAGTGTTCTGTTCCTAAGTTCATGGAATGACCTGTGCAAGGTTGCCAGATGAAGGCAACAGATGAAGAAACAGAGTAAGTTTCTTCTAAATGAACTGAAGACAGTTTTTGGACTCTACTCTCTTGTTCTTACACCATTTTGTGTTTTGATTCAGGTATGTGCTTTACCATCCAGAACATCATCTCTGAAAGGAAGGCACACCTAGGGACAGGCAACATCAAAAAAAAAACAGGATAAGTTGATAGTTTGTTTGGAAATAAGAAATATATTCCCAGTAGGCAGCTGCCTATCATAGATCACAAAGAAATAGACAAAGATTTTCAGTGCAAAACTCCTGTTTGCTTGTACCTTACCTGGCTGTGTAGAATTTTCAGAAAAGGCAGGTCTCTTTAATGCGTCTCAGAAATGGAGCAGCTCAAAATAAGTCGTTACTTTTGAAAATGAATACATTTTTTCTAACATATATTAGAGAACTCTGAAAAAAATCAGAGTGCCTCCACTCATAATCACACTAACAACCCTTATTTTGGTGTTAATTCTTGCCTCATTAGCAACAGATATTATGTAATGACAATATCATTTAATCGGTTAAGTTTATTTTATATTAGGCCAACATTATGCGACTCATATATAACTGCTAAATTGGCTAGAACTGGAATCTCTCAAGGAGAAGAAGCTGGGAACTTTGCAGTCTATGAAATTCACATACTGATTAGTCCCAAGCATTCACACAGGATCCCTCGCATTTTGGCCCAACCTTCACTCCTTCAAACAAGATTCCATAAAATGCAGCTAAACCACAAAGGCAAGTGATCGCATACTCACCTATTACATATTCAGGGGATATTACTGTGTATTCACATGTATTCATGTGTCTGGCAGAGATAAGAATCTCTTTCCCCACAATGAAGTTCTTCCATGCTGAACAGCATAAAGATACACAAAGGAAGTGTGATGCAGTCAGGCCAAATACAGGCTGTTCTTTAAAGGCAAGTGAATGACTATCAAAAGCCATGTGCAAGGTTCTAGCCATTTTACTCAAGTGTATTACTCCTCGTACTTCAGTAGGACTATCTGTGAGAATGCAGCTGGAACACAGTCTCTTCAGAGGCTGGGAATAAAGGATTTGGACAGCGATCCTGTGGACAGTACAGGCATAAACGGACAAATAACTGCTTAGAGGTTGGCAGAGGCTTTTCTGATGTTTCATCCATACTGATTACTACCTATATTTGAATTCAAGGGGGAGATGGGGGAGAAAAGTGAGGCTAGTTTTTTTAACTTGACTGAAAACTGGGGAGAGGAAAGAAAGATAACAGTTGGAGGAAGGAAAGATAACAGTTGGAAGGAAGATAATGTTTAAAGGGAAAATGATCACTATCACAATACAAAGAGGCTTATAGGCTTATAAGGAAAGAGAGAAGCTGGTCTCAGTGAACTAGTTTGCTACAAGAGATCATCTACCACCTTATCTATTTATTTAATATATGTGGCAGATAATGCCTGCAGACTATCGTTACTACTGGAGTATTTGCAAACCAAAAGCAACAAGGTTATACATACAATAGCCAGCCCTGGATTTTTTCTTTTTTTTTTTTTTTGAAAGCACTGCAGACAGAAGTAGGAATTTGAAACTTTATTAGAGAAACAGAAGTGCTTCCAACTTCGTACTTCTGTCTGCTCCAAACTGATTCAAGTGTGGACAATGTGAAGAAACATATAGAACAGCTGAATAGGATGAGGCTTTGAAGAAGAGAGTCAGAATAAGAACACAAACCACTCCGTAACATGCTAAAGGTAAAACATGGACATTTTCCCCCTAGGAAGTTCAATCTAATGTTGGCAGTTTGTCATCAAACTGCCTGGAGTTAACATACCCCGCAGGAGGAAACACCACATATTGTGTTGGATCTATGTAGCAAGGCTTTGGCAGTGGCGAAGCTGCAGGGATGGTCTCCATGAGAAGTAGCCAGGGGCTTCCCCCAAGCCAGACACAGCTGGTTCTAGCCAGCTTTGAAACAGAGCCACTGCTGGACACAAACAGCAAAGGTGACGATGGCACCTCTGTGAAAACATATCTAAGAAAAAGTAGAAAATGCTACATGGCAGCGGTGAGAGAGGAGAACAGGAAAAATGTGAGATAAACAGCTCTACAGACACCAAGGTCGATAGGGAGGGAGAGAAGGATGTGCTCCAGGCAGGTAGCAGGTTCCCCTGTAGCCCACAGAGAAGACCACAGTGGACCAGGCTGTCCCTCTACAGTCCATGGAGGACCCCACCAGACAAGATAACCACACTGCAGCCTCTGGAGGACCCCATGCTGCAGCAGGTGGACGTGCCCTGAAAGAAGTTGCAGCCCACGAAGAGTCCACAGAGGAGCAAGTTCCTGGCAGCAACTGTGGCCCATGAGGGACCTACACTTGAGCAGTCTTTTCCAGATGGACTGTACCTCATGGAAAAGACCCATGCTAGTGCAGTTCTGGAAGAGCTGCAGCCTGCAAGAAGAAACCATGTCTGAGCAGTTCATGAAGGACTGTATCCCTTGGGAGCTGGAGCAGGAATACTGCTGGAGCAGTGTGAAGAGGAAAAAGCAGCAGAGATGAAGGTTTGTGAATTGATTGCAAACCCCATTCCGTACCTACCTTGCACCGCTTGGGGAAGGAGGAGATAGAAGACTCAGGAATGAAGGAGTGAAGTTGAGCCTAGGAAGAAGGGAGATGGGGCGGGGAGGGGGGGAAGTTGTTTTTAGTTTTGTCTTTTTTTCTTATCATCCTGCTCTATTTTTAATTGGCAATAAATTACTCTTCCCCAAGTTGAGTCTGTTCTGTGAGCTTTCTCATCCTATTTTCTTCTTGTCCTATTGAGGAGGCAGGGTGAGAGTAGTAGTTGAATGGGCACCTGGCAGCCTGCCAAGGTCAAACCTACCACAGATATTCATATTAAGCCATGTTTCTTGTTTTACATTAAAAAAAGGAATCAGGATGTGATGCTCTCCCTTTGAATTGATTCTTACAGCTGGCTAAAAGGCTGGAATAGCAGAGGGTTTCTTAAAAATTGACTATTGGGAGGACCCACAAACCCAAACTGCAAGAAAAAGGCATGAACCCAATGATGGAAGACTTCCCTACCTCTTTCTACTGCAGAGGTAACTTGGGGCAGGCAATTGGGAGATCCACAGAATCAGCCTTCCCTACGTGACCATAGCAGGCCATTGTAGCTTCAGCTCCAATGCTCTACCATAGTCTGTGGAAAAGCTCAGGACTGGGCAGGCAAAAAGGTGCTTAAAAGGTTGACCAAGTCTTTCCACCCCTGGGAACTTAAATCTTCCTTCAAAACTTGTATCAGTCCTGAGATCCCAGCTCATCTGTATCTCCATTTAGATAATATGTTGTTGGAATAAAAATAAGCATTCTTACCTATCTACACGAACACAGGAAAAAGAATGTGCTGCATAGTCAAGGGTGAAGAAATATCACTATGAAAATGATATATATTTGAAAGTGGTTAAACAATCTCCTTAGGAACAGAAGGGTATCTAAAATGTACAGTTGTCTGGCATCTAAAAAACCACTAGTTTTAGTACAATTTATGTACTGTGAAATTGAATTCATAAATATGCATATGAAACACATACAGCGTGGAAAAGAAGTTACACCTACATGCTAAAGACAGGAAAAAAATAATTATCCTGTTTGCCTACACAACAGCTATGCTGGAGTCACAAGAACTTGTCCTGCCAATATCTTCACCACCAGCTTCCTTTACCATCTTCTCACACATCTAAAATGCAGTAGCAACTTACTTGCCCTTTTCAGACCTTGAAAGTCATTGTCGCCAGAGCAACATACTATTCTGTAAAAGATCACCTAGAAATAAAAATCATATTCATTTTTCCCGCACTATAGCACAACAGGAGGAACAGTCTCTCCCTCATAGGCTATCTGTATACTTGCAGGTACAGCAGCCCTGTAGGGATGGAACTATACAGTGAAAGCATTCACAGTGAGGACCCAAGGGCTACAACAACTGCCTGAAGAATTCAGGGCTAACCAAGTTAAAGCCTGTTATTAACGGCGTTGTCCAAATGCCCCTTAATCACTGACAGGCTTAGGGCATCCACAACCTCTCTAGGAAGCCTGTTTCAGTGTTTGACCACCCTCAAAGAAATGTTTCTTAATATCAAGACTGAAGTTCACCTGATGGAGCTTTGAATCATTCCCACACATTCCATCACTGGATCCCATGAGTTCAGCACCTCCCTCTCCAATTGCCCTCCCCAGGAAGCTGTACAGAGCAATGAGGTTGCAGCCTCCTTTTCTCCAAACTAGACAAACCCAGAGTTATCAGGCACTTGTCACAGGACAAACTAGACAAAGCCAGAGTCCTCTAGCTCTGTCACCAGCATTATGGCCCTCATCTGGATGTGTTCAAAGACCATCATAACTTGCAGGGCTCTGCACACAGTACGCCAAATGAGGCCACACAACACTAAATACAGTGGGTTTATCACCTCTTTTGACCAGCTGCTTCTGCTGTGTTTGATGCACCCCAGGATGTAGTTTGCCCTCTCAGCTGCCAAGGCACCCTGCTGTCTCCTATTGTGCTTAATGTCAGCCAGCACCCCCAGATCCCTTTCTGCAGAGTTGCTGCTCGACCACTCCTCTCCCAATTATACTTGTGTGCAGCATTATTTCACCTCAGATGCAGCAACTATCACTGGGACATTTCAGGCCATTGATGACTGCCCAATGCCCCAACCTACCTAGATCCCTCTGAAAGTCATCTCATCCCTCAAGAAAGTCAACAGCACCTCCCAGTTCGGTATCATCAACAAACTTGCTAATGGTGCACTCATCTCCTGCATCCAGATCATTGATAAATATATTGAACAAAACTGGTCCTAGAACTGAACCCTGAGGAACAGCACCGGTGACCAGTTGCCAGCCAGATGTAGCCCCATTCATGACACCACTTTGAGGCAGCTCTTCACCCACTGCACTGAATGTGCTCATCCTACAGCTGGACAACTTGTCCAGAAGAATGCTGTGAGGGACAGCATCAAAGCCTTACTAAAATCCTTTATCCACTAAGTGGGTGACCTTTTATCATAGAAGGATACCAGACCAGTTAAACAGGATTTTCACTTTGTGAACCAATGTTGTCTGTGCCCAATGACTGCATTGTTCCTTAAATGCCTTTCAGTAGTACACAGCATGATCTTCACCATAATTTTTCCAGGTAATGAGGTTAGACTAGCAGCTCTGTAGTTCCCTGGGCATTTCCTCATGTCCTTCTGGTAAATTAGAGTAATGCTGACTAGCTTCCAGTCAGCAGGGGCCTCCCCATACTCCCAAGATGCTTGGTAGATGATTGAGAGTGGTCCTGCTGTAACATTTGCTAGCTCCTTCAGCAGTCTGGGATGAATCCCATCAAGTCCCACGGGCTTACAAAGATCCAGCTGATACCACAGGTCATTTACAATTTCAGTGTCCGCAAATAAAAAGTCACTACTTCTACACATCTTCCAACTCAGAGGATCAGGCAGCCCAAGATCTATCAGTGTTACTAAAGACTGAATCAAAAAAACTCCATTAAATGCCTCTGCCTTTTCTTCATCCCTATTTGTCAGGTGACTATCTTCATCAAGTATCAGTCCAGTATTTGCCATAGATCTCCTCTTGCTCCTAACATACTCAGAAAAGAATTTTTTCTTATCTGACCCAACGCTGGCCAGTTTCAACTCTAGCTGATCTTTGGCCTTCTGTGTTTTATCCCTACACATGCAAACCACAACTCACAGCTCTATACTTGTCCTGCAAAGTCTGATCTCACTTTCAGACACCATGCAATTTATTTTCTGCCTGAGATCCAAGAGGAGTTCCCTGTTTGGCCAAGATGGTCTTCTGTCCTGCTTGCTTGACCGTCAGCACAACAGGATTGCTGGCTCCCGTGCTTCTAAACAATGTTTTTTAAAGGCTGACCAGGGGACACTGCTAACTAGCTCTTAGAGCAGCTTAAAGTTTGCTTTCTTGAAGTCCAGGTTAGCAACTCTCCCAACCTTTTTTCTCATTAAATCAAAAAATTTAAACTTAACGATTTCATGATCACTGTGACCACCTGTCATCACATCTCCCACGAGTCCTCTACTCACAAACAAGAAGTCTAGGAGGGTATCTTTCCTAGTTGGCTCACTAAGTACTTGCATCAAGAAATTATCTTCAACATACTTCCGGAATTTCCCAGACACGCTTGTCACACCAGACTGGTATTCCCAGTTGATATCTGGGGCTACCAATCCAGAGATTTCTCCTAATTACCTACAGAATAAATCATCAGTGCTATCACTGTGGCTAAGTGAACAACAGTAGACACCCACAATGACATCTGCTTTGTTTTCCATCCCCCTAATCCCCATGCAGAGGCTCTCAACCACATCATCCCTAACTATACGGGCTGTGCAGTCAAACCTCTCCCTTACACACAGTGCAACTCCTTCACCTCTCCTGCTCTGGTTATCCCTCCTGAACAGCCTGTAGTCCTCCATCCCAGCACTCCAGTCATGGGACTCCATCAAGTCTCACTAATACCAATGATGTCACAGCTCTGGGAACTGACAAACTCTTCCAGTTCATACTGCTTGTTTCTCATACTGTGTGTACAGGTATTTCAGCTATGCTCCTAAACCTCCAGTGTGCCCTGGACCCATGTTAGCATTGTCGCCCCCAGACAGTGCCATAATATCCCTTGATTTATCTTTTCTACTGTGTATCAGTACAGTTTAAGTCAGATGTTTATACACTGCTCTACTGTGCAAACTAGAACACAGCATGTGGCCATTGCCCAGCCATTTCCTTTAAAAAAAGGCAAGTTTTCAATCTGAATTAAAATGCTAATACACATGCAAACTCAGGTAAGTAAAGATGTAAGGTAGTCTGAAACAGTACACTAGAGACAGCACCTTTAAAATGTGGCATATTTGGCTTTGTTAGAGGTTACTTAGAAGGGCACACAAATGAAAATGTCATGCACCAAGATACTGAATCGGTGATAACTGCTCAGTGAGTCCTTTTGTACATTCACCTTCAGGCTGTTCTCTCAGTATACAGCTGCATACAGTGCAGCAAATTACCATTACTATACACTGTTTTGGAAAGACAAACGAGTTCTGCATTAATCCTCCATACCTAATCACTGAAGAGATGTCTATTCACTGTCAGAAGTTCACTGCCATCCCACAGTAACCTTGCAAGTTGAGAAAAGCCTACAAGGCAGAGGAAAATTTCTTCCAGAGGGAAATTCTTATCTTATCAGTCCTGAAATTAAGAGAATTCCTGCATTGGGGTGTGGCTTCTAGATAGGGCGATAAGATATCATGCTAGCTGGTCAAAATCAACAATGCTCTCACTAGCGCTATTTTGGAAGACATGAGGAACCACTGCCAAGCAATTATATTCAGTTAATTTTTGCCTGCTCCAGTGAGGAGGATTGCTGAATACAAAACCCCTTTTAAAGTCTCCTTTAGCAAGATTTCAAAGTAATAAAGTTATCTATTCCTTCCTAAAGAGAAGAGTAGTAAATACAGAAAATGGCAGAGGCTAATCTATTTAGGACGGCGAAAGGTGGTAAAGAGTTGCTTTACTGTCTCCTTTGCCCAGAGGCAAAGAAAAACTCTCCTTACGTGTAAAGGAGGGTAAAGGAGACGATAGTAGTTGTAAGTGAAAAGAAAATTGAAACCATCTGGGAGCTGGGGACACAGCAGCCATTAAGAGTGTTGACGTATTTCAAAGATCTTGATAAAACCATCACAAAACTGACAAGCACACTACCCCTTTCAGAAATCCCGTTCACACGATACACCTTCAATGTGTTGTCACTACTGAGCAAGAGTATCATGTTATTACTAAACAAGGGTTGTTGGTGAAAAAAATAACGCTCATTCAGAAGTCTGTTGCACTAAAACATACTTTAGTAAATAAGCTGCATCCAAACAAATTTTACAAGCTTTATTATTCCCGCCTCTTCCTACAAAGCTTCCACGAGCTAGAGGAACATTCCACTTACAGCCTTCAAAGCTCCCAAGAGTAACTGAAACAACACAATTGAAATAACTGAATGTGTATTTCTCATTTAGGTTTGGCACAGCTCAAATCATGTTAGGCAGTTTGTAAAATAACAACACCCCTTCAGTGAAAAACAAAATACCAGGTTTTATCTTATGAGTCTTTCGGAGGATGTAAAAGAATAAAAAACCCAAAATATCCAAAACCTTCTGATAGGAAGTGTCTTTGAAATTGTTCTTCTTGATGCCTTCAATTGTGAACAGTTTTCTTCATCGGAAAAGATATTGCATGCATCTACCACCCATAAGCTTTAGTCCACACTGCTTTCTTTTTGAAGTCTGCAAGAGATCTCAAGGCCAGAAGCATAACTGTGAAGAGAAGGACAAATTACATTTATTTGTGCAGTTCAGACTAGAAAGGATGTGAGAGTATTCTCCCTAGTTGTTTTACTGACACAGGTATAGATTCAGTGTCCTTTTACTGACTCTTTTAATGACTTTCTCACTTCCTAGCCTGAGAGTTTCTCACACTATTGCTGCTGTTCACAAAATAGTTTAGTCTATACATCCCTCCAAAATGTCATGTTATTCTAGGCCTTTCATCTGCTTTATGGCATGTCTCCTACTAAAATTTTATCACATCATCTGCTAATTAGGCCATTGCTTTGAAGCAGCACATAGATCAACCAACACTGAAAGTTTTAATTCAATGATCAAAGATGCAAGATGGGAGGAGGCGGCACTGGAAAGAACAGGAGGCACAAAATACAATGTCTTAATTCCTCTGTCCAATTCACTGATTGGAAACGCAATTCCTCAATTCAATTTAAAGGATCATACATTTAGGCAAAATCCAGTAATTAAACCAGGCATGTCCTAGTCACCCAGAAGGAAGTTTCATGTTCTAGTATTTAAAACAAAAAAAAGGAAAAATGGAAAGCTCAAGGATAAAAATAACTCATCCCAATCAGTGTAAACTGAGATTATACTGTGTATATCAGCACCCTCTGATGTACAGAGGAGATTCTCTAAAAAACCTTAGCATCATTTCTGGTGGAGAGTAGCAGACTCAACAAAGAATGACTAAAGATTGCAGACCCTCAAAACAAGGCTAATTGACCTTTGTCATGCAAAGAATTTATAACCAGATTTCAAGAAGCCATGTTTAGGTCCAACAAATCAGGAGGTGCCTTATGTTAATGGAAAGAAGAACGAGCACACTCACTTCACTTGAGAGTATTCCTGGTATTCTCTTAAAATCAATTGTACAGATTGCATTCACAATCCTATATCTCTAGGTGAACAACTGGGTGCATGCTGGGGCCACAGCCCATTACTGTGATTCATAATATAATATACTTCCCATCTTTCCTTTCATGTATCTTTTCAGTAAGCTTCCTTTCTTCTATCCTTTCTTGTCAGACCACTCTACCAGGCTGTCTCCTATCCCCTCCCCATAGTTCAGACTTCAGTTGCACCTGAATAAATTGTTATGTGATTTCTATTATAGTACTGGGGAGTTTCCAACTAGTATGTTGCATTTTATTTCTAAGGGTAAATTCAAAAACAATTGACAGATTTATCACTTAAATACACTTGTAGGACCAGATGGACCTTCAGGTTCTTTGGATCTTCAGAGGTACCTCATAAGCATCAGCAGATGAGACAGCAAATATAAGAAAGTGTTACAGACAGGAATGTTAACTTACCTCTTAAGGTTTCCTTAAAGGCAAAACATAGCTCTGCTACACGAACTCATAGTATAGATTAAGCGCACTCCTTTTAACAACTGGATTTTGATCTGTACTGATATTTTTTACGGAAAAATAACCTACCATGAAGCAGGTCTGTGGAAGATTTTGATAATACTTCCTTAGGACATTCCATCATATTGATCAGCCAGTCAATGAACTAAAGATTGAAACATATAGGAAAAACTGAATTATAGAAGCCTCTGAAGCAGAACACCACAAATTCTTTTGAGTTTAACAGGCAACATCTCGTTGCTAAACTAAGTTATCTAATCAAAGGCAGCAGCCAATCAAGCTTCTGCTCAAACTAGCCAAACGCCCTGGAGTACATCTCACTGTCAGTGCAATTTCTCCCACAGCTGGATCTGAAACTCCCTTTATTCCTTCTCATTACCTCAGCAATAATTCTTTGTTATGAAGAAGGCACAGTAAACAGTTTCCCTCTGTCTTGCCTGTTCATGCCTTTAACCTATTAATACGATCCTTTCTTATCAGTCTCTTGTCCAAATGTTTTACTGCAAACCCTTCAGAACCCTTACTGCCTTTGTCCCTCTTTTGACCTCTCTCATTTTTCTTTGTTTTTCTGACAGCACAGGGTGCCTGGAGGACAAAGTGATATTTCAAACTTATCAGGATGATTTTCAAGGCATAGTCTTGAATTCTTTGCTAAAGCTTGATTAGGCACTTGCAATTTAACAGCCCACTCCTGCATTCCTCCCACATTCTGAACACTGACTTCAATGCTAACTCTGAGCGCAGGACCATGTCTTTAACAGGTTCTGGTTTGTACAAAACTGCTAACTATTATCTATAGGTTTGTAACCATATTTTCACATATGTCAACCACAAGCAATCAACAGTAGGATTGCCAAATTAGGCATGATTTTCCAAACTAATTTTCAACATATACTTGAAAAATAAATGACACATACTTCAAATTGCACAGAAGATCTTTGATTGCCCTAAATTGCCTCTGTGGTGATGTTCAACTGCAGATCTGTCTGTCACTGTTTAAAAGACTGACTTGCTACCAGCAGCTGCCAGCCCTCCTCTCTCAGCCGTACCCTCTTAAGAGTTTGACTCCCAACACTGGAGTGTTTTTTGTTCTTTGCAACTCTCACATTTTGCTTGAGAAACTACATTCAGTCCTTTGAGACAAGTCATATCTGATTGCAAATAAAGAAAAACAAGGTCACGAGTCAGATGCAATAGATATAAAGGAAATAACTGCTCCACCTAAGACTAGAGCTGACTACTAAAGATGGACTGCTTTTTGACTTTTGGAAAATATTTACCACTACATGCAATTTTACCTTCTGTGTTTGTTCTTTCCAAGGCTCTTTAGCCAGCAACAAGGAAATGCTGTTTGGAAGGAGAGTGAGAGTCTCTTGTACAGCAAGCTTGTCAGTGGGGTGCTTGCCAAGGAGATCCTCAGACAATTCCAGTGATATCATTTGGTGCTTCCACAGTGACCAGTCAGCACTAAGACCAAGCAATAATGGTCCACCATGGTCAGCCCAGGCCACCACAGAAGCTGCAAACAGCCACAGGAAGAAATCTATGCACTAAACAGGAAAAATACAAAAATGCACTTTACTAAATGAATAATACAGAAAGGAAAAAAAAATCCAATTAAAAAACCCCAAACATATAAAAAAATCAAGATGATGGCTTACTCTTTGAAACAATCATCTGAAAATTCAGCTAACATTCAAAATGCAAAAACTAAGAAGTTCTTAATATTCTCTTACTTTTTGAAGCAGCATAAGCCTTTTTATAATAATAATAATTCTTTAGATTAAGGCTGATCCACATTTCATTTAAAATAGGGAAATAACTTCTTTACAGCAATCTGACTGTTGAGGGAAATTATGAGATGGTCACCCTTGTGCTAGAAACGGTTAGGAAATATTGCAGCAATGTAACAAATGCCTTTCTGATCTAGAGTAGCAGCTTATTTTATGTACTCAACCAGAAGACTTGAACAGATGTATCGGTTAACAATACTGGTTCCCTAAAATTGTCCATGCCTTCTTAGAAAGGGGCAGCTGCACAGTTTTGACCTGCTTAGACAGTTCTACTGGTAAATGCCAATTTCTCCTTTAATTGTTCTAAATACAATAAATTCAAAGCAGTGATTTCCTTTAGTTGCCTTTAGCTTCTACCACAGTTTAAATGTCACGGTTATGTTAAAGTAAGGGTTTTAAATACACACAGATTCACAAAAATCTAGAAGAATTTCTCTATAAAGATGACAGTCTTCTAAAATAAAAGCATGGTGAATAAGACATTGCTGAGGAAGAATGTGCAATAGATCAAAAACTCCTTTCTTCCCAGAAAGCTGCAAATTATTTTCATAGCATGTACCTCTTTAAGATCAACATTTTGTAAGGATATTGACTTGTATGCTAAATTTCTGATGTAGCCCATCAGGTCTAGCAACCAGTTCATTCTTTTCAGCACTCCTAGAAGAAGAACAATGACATTGACTCACATAAAACACTATAAAATATATATAAAATACATCATTTTCTATTAAAGAACAAGCATAGGGAATCACTACAGCAACAAAGCACTGACTGTGGAATAACAAGGATCGCCGATACTACGACTACATTTGATTCATGGTTGCCACTGACAGAAGGCATAGGGGCACCTAAGCAGTACAAAAACTGTGCTTATAATGCACACAGCACACTCAACACACAGAAAAAGGAATGCTGAGTGAGAATTTTCACGTAATAGCAGCATGCAGGTCCCACTAATCCAGCATGCATCACTGCTACAGAAAGCCTCACTGAAGATTTTGACTCAGCCTTTGAGGCTGTTTGCCTCAGCATTTCAACTAAGTCTAGCACTGATGTCACTGTACATCGAGCAAGAATGTGTGGAGTATTGTGAAACTCCTCCTATACTGCAGAGAAGATCAGTAAAATGAAGTCAAGTAATGCAAATAATATCAGCTCGCAACCACAGGACGGTACATGTTTTATTGATTCAGATTGTGCTGTCCAAAACCCGTTCTACCTCCTACAAACGGGTAATCATCTTCACCTTTACATCCTTTCCTTGCACTCTTTATATTTTTCTTGTTGCGTCCTCTTTTACCCAAAGGAGTCTTGCTTCACTCATTCAAACCTCACTAGTCTTGAAGTACTTCAACCACAGCTGAGAGCTAAGGCATCTAGCAATATAATGCTCTGAAGTGGTTCTGTGAACACAGGCAAGCCAAAGATCCTTCTGTCACGAAAATGAGGAACCTTCATTCTTGCCTCCCTCTGTTCTTTTTCCTTCATCCTTTATCTTCCTGTGTGATTCTGCTGCTTCTCTTGCATCAGCTCCACTGGTTTACCAGATCCTTAGCTGAGCCAGCCCAACTTATTAACCCACGAGATAACTATCTGATATGGTTACAAAGAGCCGAGGGGCAATTTGTTTCCTGCGTTAACTCAGTGCAAGGCAAGCTATGAGAAAAGCAGAGCTATCTCCTTGGTTCAACCAGTCTCACGGGAACATGCCCTTACTTACTGTGCCACACACCAGTAAGGCAGGTATTAGATTTTGAATGGTAGCAAAGCTGCACTATTAACGGTCTCTGATGTACTGTGTACATTTCTAACACCACCTTACAATGAAGTGTAAAAACACTGTGAGACACAGATCTAGTCAAAACTCTGGTCTGCGAACCATCTGGATAAGATTAATGACTTTTAGCCAATCCACAGAAACATGAAGAACTCGAGAAAAACATAAAAGCAATGTTTGGTATTTGAAGAGTATTTGAAGAGCAGAAAAATTCTGAAGATCAAGTAGTTTCTAATAATGAGAAATTTGGAAGCACTTGGGTTAAATCATCTTAACATTATTTTGAAGAATTAGTGTAGATCTATCAATATCTGTTGATTTTATGATTATTCATTAGGCCTGTCCTTACCTGTGTTTTCATGGCTCACAATTCGAGTATGATAGAAACCATGCAAGAGCACCCATAAAATATTTTCCTTTTGGTGATATTCTGCCACAGTATCAATCACAGCACTAAAGTTCATGAGAGGCAGTCTGCCTTGAGAAATTAAATACACTTTCATGAATGTGGTCTTCTCTATATTGTTCTGCAAATGCAATTAAAAACCATGTTAAATTAAAATGTACCTTTCTTATGGGGACAGTAGACACTGCATTCCTCTTTATAAAAAAAGGGGGAGAAATCCTTTTATTATCTAGCAGGTTCATTGTTCTTCAAGACAAATTATGAAACTGTACATATTACTTTAATTTTACATGCCTCTAAATAATCCAGCAAAGTGCAACTCAGTACAGTTTGATTGTTTTCATACTGCTTTAAATTTTACATTCCCTTTTAAACTGAAATAAGCCAACTCGACAGTTCCAGAAACTGAAGCCTTCTTGCAAGACAGATTCACTGCAGTGACAAAAAGGTTTTCTTAAATGGTGTTGTCCAGTGAGGAAATAAGAGCTCAAAGATAGAAGGAAATAACAGTTCAGCCTTCCTAACCTATTTAAATGCTTGATTCTCTGTAAAATCTGCCAGCAAACAAAACAACATAGTTTTATGTCATGAACATTTTTTTATAACAACCTGATCTGAAACCATCAAATCCTACCGCGCAGGTAATTCCTTAGCGTTTCAGCTGCTAAGAATTCTACTCCTAATAGATTCCACTGGTCAGATGGAAGCTTTCCTATTCCATTAGCCATCTTGTCCACCAGGAAACATTCTGAGTGTTAAGGCAGATACAGCACATTAAGTCAGGAATGAAAGGTTGTTTAGTCGAAGTATTTCACATTTTTAACAGAAGCAAGAATCTGCCAGTTCAAGCACAGTTAGTCACTGAGATGCATTTACAGTCCATTTCAAGTAGGTGGTCACGTTAACCAAAGAGGGCTACGGTCTGCTGTTGGCATCATTGGTCTGGGATTAAGAAGATCTAACGTCATTCCTGTGCTGCTAACTTGACAAAGTCAGCAGCCTGAACTTGACAAAGTTACTTAGGCTGCCAGTTCAAAGCTCCCAGGTGAAATCAGTGGTACTTCAATTGCCTTAAGAAAGTTTTGGATACAGGCTCTTCACACTATTCCTTCTCTCTGCTGTTTGAGAGGTTAGAACCAGAACACTCTTATTCACAGAGCAGATAAAGACAATCAGTGCTCTCAGTGAGATGAAACACACACTCTGGTGACAAGAAAAATGGTAAGGCATGCTTGTTTCCATGATTTGGTGATAGAAGACAAGGATTAAAACATGATTACCTTAGAGATCTGGACAATGCGGTCAACCTCTGAATCAGCCATTTCCGAGATACATTTTGCTACGTCAATATACATTTCCAGTTTGCCTCTCTGGAAACAGAAAGTAAATGAGTGTTTAGATGTACAGCTCCAGGTTTCTTCTTCATTAAAATTGGTGAGTCCAGGAACTTTGTTAATGATCATGATTAATATTTAATCTACTCTCTAGCCTTGTTTTATTTATTCTATTTTAGAAATATTTATTCACTGGGGACTTCAATGTAACTCAAACAATAAAGGAATAATGGTATCTGAAAACTCTCAAAGAGTTAATGTTTTAATGGGAAAGTGCCCCTTCTTGGAGATATTTTCTGTAGCTAGCTAGTTTCTTTAAATCATTGTGAGAAGCTGAATCCTCTGTGGGGGAAAAAAACCCCAAACCTTGTGACTGTTCTCTGCTTCTGTTTCAACAACATTTATTTCAGTACTAACACTGTATTTTCCCATTACCAAATAATTTCTGAGGGAAAAGTGTATATTAAATTGGTTTCACAGCTTAGTCATATTCTAAAGCATATCCAAAAGCAACTTAAATTGAAATTATGCAGGCATCTTAACTACTATCACTAAAAATTTTACATCTACTTCATGTTTCAAATCTGCTGGGTCAGTGCAAAAAGATGGGACTTACCATCAGTACAGACATCCAGTTACAATGTTGATACACCTCATTCTTATTCCTTACCTGAACCTTATTTGGTAGAAGCTCAAATATTTTTTCCACAGCCTGGCACAGAAAGTTCCAGCAATACTGGGGAGGGTCTGGAAGCTTCATTGCCTGCACAAGTCCCTGTAAAACACACTGGCAAATTTCTGGGTTTTTTGTGTGGCTTTTGACTTCAAATTGTTGCATCAGAAACACTTCTGTAAAGGACTGTAGTTTGTCTTCTGCAACATGTTTCATCCACAAGGGCAAGGACATGAAAAGGTATTTCTGGGTTTTCATCTGAAAAGCAAAAACTTTTACTTAGTTTCAGATTTTAGCTCCTCTCTGACCTTCAACTACTGTTATAGAAGATGAAATTATAAAAACATGGCCCAAACACCACTTAAAAGCACTCAAAGTCATAAACACTTCTCAATTCTTCTTCTCTCTTTTGATGAATTGCTTGAACTAAAAAGAGTTCAGACATGTCAATATTCTATTTGCCTTAAAAACAGAGGAACTTTTTTTCAATGAACCCTAGATATAAAGCCTCTGTGCTGGCAGGACAATTGTGATTTCCCTATACAGTGCCTACTGCATTCCTACATAAAGCATACAGACTGACTAGATAGCCAAGTACAGAAGTATGGTACTCCTAGCACCATTAATATTCCTAGCTAGTGAGGAAGAATTACCCTGAAAGAATCCAAAGCTTACATACACAGTCTGTGGTTGACCTCATTTTGTGGCCTCAATTCCCCACTGCAGTGAGAAACCAGTGCCCAGAAATAAAATTTTACTTTTTTTTGTGTCTGTTACTAATAGTGTATCTTAAAATGGCCACCAATAGTTTATATATCTGTGAAGAATAATGAATTAAAAACTGCAAGGCAAAACCACCCCTTGAAGAACTGTACAAGGTCACGGAAATTCACAACTGATTTTCTGAGAATTGTCATGAATCTGCTCCTCAACATGTACAAATTGACAGAACTGCACAGTCAGGTGCACTGTGGGATTCAGGGAGTTTTACGTACTGTATCATGGAGTTCATGTTATACCTCTGTATGAAGAGAGCTGTACTGTAGTGGAGGATAAGCCTGAATTTGATTATACTAGACGTTACGTCTATTGACTATCCTCAAAATTAAGGCAAGGTTTTCAAGAAGTAACACATTTTACTAGATCAAGAGACACTGCAGGCGAGCTACTTGACAGACAGGTTAGACTTTTTTCTGAGACTATCGGCTGGTATAATAAAAGACACTTTGTCTCCCTACATGTCGTGCCTTCTTACATCTCTAAGTTATCAGAGCTATAGCATGAAACTAGACAGAGGAAAAAGGTCTTAAGCAATCTAAGTAAAAGCAGTGCATCAGATCTTAAGTCTGCCTTGAATTTCAAGGCCCCTTTCATTATAAGTACCTGCTAAACAATATTTCTACAGAATTCTGAATGCAATAAACCTCTTCTGGTGAGACATCCTAAATGTCATCACTGGGGATTCTTACAGAAAAGAGGTGCTGAGGTCCCATAGATGTGCTGGCATACGTACACTGAGACTGTAGACAAGGGGAGGTGCCACCCACATCCCCAAAAGCATTGACGCATTTTGAGATGACTGGGCCTGTGTCACAGCCAGTTGAAGGCAGAGATGTTTTACCTCATCACCTAAAGCAGAAGAAAACAAATAAAAGTTATGAAAAAATTACTTTCACTTTAAAATTGTTCTCAACTCAAAAAATAAAGGAGGGTTATTGTTCTACAAGAGCACTACATTAAAACTTGCTTCTCTAGAGGTTCTACTTAAAGCTTTTAACACATACATATTAGATGTCTCCTCTTCCCGTTCATGCGGTTTCAACAAGAAATCTCAGGATTTGTCAAGCTTAATTTCAATTCACTCGAGAATAAAATGTGGGAATGGTAAAGTAAGAAATAAAAAAATTCCTTGCCAGAGAAAGAGAAGAGTTAATCTACAGGAGAAATACGTCAGCATTCCTTCCTGCTAAATGTAGGATTAATTAGTATCTGCTCACGTGTTTCTCCTCCTCCATATGCCCCATGTTCATGTAATATGTCACAGAACAGAGGTTAGTCACTGTTTCTGCTGTGGGAGCTTGGTTGCAGCATTCAGTACCTGGTTGCAGCCTTTCAGTACTTAAAGGGAGCTTATAAGAAAGATGGGGACAGTCTTTTCAGCAAGGCCTGTTGCAACTGGACAAGGGCTGATGGTTTTAAACTAAGAGTGGAGATGTAGACTATATACAAAGAAGACATTTTCAACAATGAGGGTGGTGAAACCCTGGAACAGGTTGCCCAAAGAGATGGTAGAAGCCTCATCCCTGGAAACATTCAAGGTCAGGCTGGATGGGGCTCTGTGCAGCCTGATCTAGTTGAAGATGTCCCTGCTCACTGCAGGGGCCGATGGACTAGATGACCTTTGAAGGTCCCTTCCAACCCAAAGCATTCTACGATTCTATCATTCTCCAGGTTAACAAGCAGGAAGACCTGACTGTGATTAGAAGTTATGACAGTTATGGAATCTTTATTAGTTTCTCTTTAAAGTCCCCTTAATAACTGGTACAGCCTGTTTCTTAATAGAAAAACTAGTCATAAATATGTTCAAGAGGTACTCTAAGCAATAACATGGCTTTCATATAGTTCATGATTGCTACAGCAATATAAGGACAAACAATTTAAGTACTATACTAGCATTTGACCCGTTAGACAGAAGATACATTACTGTTAAATGTCAGAACAAAACTTAAATAGGTGCTTTGCAAGTTAAAATCTTTGAAATAAAATATCGCATACAAGAAGATAAGTCATTTGCAGAATTTGAAAAGAGTGAAATTACAACAAAATACTTTGGTAAACAACGCAAAAATTCTCTCTTGCTAGCTTGGACACAGATTATGATTTGCCTATGACCAGTCACTTCAGAGCACTATTGAGCAACACGGAGGTACTACTTCAATCACAATCTATTGTTTCTGCTCAGTAACATTGACAATAAACCTTATAAGATGGGAAAGCAACCTGTTGTCTTCAGTATGTTTACAGATTAATAAATCTTTGCATTAGCATTTGTGAAACATTTAAGGTTCATAACAACAGTCATAAATTCCCAGACAGGAAAAACAGTGACCTAGAGAATCTGAGAGAATTGATCAAACAGTCTGATTTTCATATAAATATTCATGGTGTAGCTGTTCCAGAGAAAACGTCTTAGAGTGTCACATTTCTAGATGGACTGTTAGGTCACAATTCAACTGTTCTGTATTATACTTTCTAGCACAACATGAATATTGCTCACTAGCACATAACAAGACCTATTTCTCCATGTATAGTCAAGAGAAGGGTGTGCAACTCCACAAAAATACAGAGGGACAGTCAAGAGAAATTATGTATAGAAATGTAGCCTATGATGCTGTCTGAAGTCAATAAAAACAGTCAAAAAACCAACGCACTGTTTCCTCTGGAATTCCCCTGATTTACAAAAGTAAGACTCCTAAGCAAAAAACAGGAATAAAAAAAATCCCCAGTACATTTAACGAGTTTCATCTATTCATAAGGTTGTACACAAATTAGCATCAGCATGGACTGCAGAGCTCAGCACAGGAAATTCTTTCAATTATTCATACGCAAGACTCTATAATCGATTGCAAGAATACCAAGACAGAAGTTGCTGCTCAAGTATAAGCAAAAATGTTTAAGATGTAACAAAATCTTTCTGTATCTAGCAAGTAGTTGTTCCTCATAGGACAGTTCAATGATTTCTAGTGCTTACACAAGCACTCTGTATAATTAAAATAAATACCAGAAAAAAATAAGAACAACTTCTCATACTCTACAGCACATCAGTTTAAACAGAAAGCACTTGCCCAACCCAGTTGTAAGAGAATCTGCAGGGCCAGTAGTAATTAATAGTTACATACATCAGGAGAAACAAAACTTAGTGGAATCAAACAAGGAAATACTGAACTTTGCAGAGTATGCTGAGCTTTAAGGAAATGAGTTTTAAAGTCAGACACTTTTATCGACAAAAACAAGCATTGACAGACAATCCTGAGTATAAAAACACTATACAAGCTGTTCAACACAATACTTCAGGATCAAAGCTACTCTCCAGCATGAAGAAAAAATACTCTCAGAAGCACTGACAAAATCAGGGTCATGATGTAAAGAGAGATATGCTTTTCTCTGCTACCCAGTGTAATTTAGTAGAAAGTGTTATTTCAGACTAACGAAAGATAGATGAATGACAGAGCAGTTCAAAGTCACGATAAAGCTGCCTGCAGACTGACAGAGAGTTTGTCAGTGTAGACTGGACCAGCATTTAGTGGGTATTGAAAACAAGCTATATGAAAAAAAGCACAGAATGGTAGGGGTTGGAAGAGACCTCTGGAAGGGATCATCTAGTCCCATCCTCTGCTAGAGCAGGTTCACCTAGAGCAGGTTGCACAGGATCACATCCAGGTGGGTTTTGAATATGCCTGGAGAAGGAGACTCCACAACCTCTCTGGGCAGCCTGTTCTAGTGCTCTGCCACCCTTAAAGGAGAGAATTTATTCCTCATGTTCAGATGGAACTTCCTGTGTTCCACTTTGTGCCCATTGCCCCTTGTCCTGTTGCTGGGCACCATTGAAAAGACTCCGGCCCCATCCCCTTGACACCAGCCTTTTAGATGTTTATAAGCATTGATAAGATCCCCTCTCCGCCTTCTCCAGGCTTAACAGACCCAGGTCTCTCTGCCTTTCCTCATCAGAGAAATGTTCCTGTCCCCTAATCATCTTTGTAGCCCTTTGCTGTATTCTCTCCAGTAGTTTCTTGTCTCTCGAACTGGGGAGCCCAGAACTAGACACAGTACTCCAGATGTGGCTTCACCAGGGCAGACTAGAGGGGGAGGAGAACCACCTTCGATCTGCTAGTCACAGTCTGGGATACCACTGGCCTTCTTGGCTACAAAGGCACATTGTTGGCTCATGGTCAAGCTGCTGTCCACCAGGGCTGCGAGGTGCTTCCCCGCAGTGCTGCTGTTGTGCAGGTCACTCAGCTTGTACAGGTGCAGTGGGGTATTCCTCTCCAGATGCAGCACTCTACATCTGCCCTTATTGAACTTCATTAGTCTCCTCTCTGCCCAACTCTCCAGCCTGTCCAGATCTCACTGAACAGCAGTGCAGCCTTCTGGTGTGTCAGCCAATACTCCCAGTATCGTATCATCAGCAAACTTGCTGAGGGTACAGTCCATCTCTTCATCCAGCTCATTGATGAATATGTTAAACAGGACTGGACTCAGTAGTGAACCCTGGGGAACACCACTAACTACAGGCCTCCAACTAGACTCCACACCACTGACCACAATCCTTTGAGCTCTGACATTCATTCACTTGTGTCTAAATTAGCTGAGTTTCATTGTAGACTCTTCTTACTGCTAATAGCTCAAAAGAAAAATTAGGCCAAATTTCACCAGTGTTTCACAGAACTTCTAGTACTGTTTCAAACTTCTCAGGTCTGATATTCTCTAGGCTCTTCTTGAGTAGAAAAAAAAAAACTGTATCAACATGATACAGTGATCACAAATATATGCTTGGAAATATGAAAAAGAAGGTTTTGAAAGTAGTAAACACTTATCACTGCAATAACTTGAAGCCCTGAAGTGGGATCTAAAGTTTGTGAAAGCTGCACTAGTGAAGAAGTCTTTGACAAGTATAAAAGACTTAATAGGAAACTATTAATCTTACCAAAGTTTAGCCTCATCAAAGGAGAAAGAATAGATGCCCAGTTCACAGGTGGATACTGATGGCTTTCTCCAACTAATGCAATGGGTGCCAGTGCTACTTTCAACAGCTCAGCTGGGACAGTTTCAGGGCCTACAAAGAAGATTCAGTCAAAGTCTGAATTTTTTTATACACACATTTGGCTAAACAGCACAAGAAAAACAAATGTAAACACTTCACTGAAGACCAATCTCTAAGAACTAAAAAGCATTATAAAATTACTGTTATTTCATTTTCCATCTGAGAATTAGCTATCTCTTGTTTGTAATCAACAGCTGTATTTTTAACAGTAATGTCCTATCAAAAAAGGCTTTTTTGGTAACTGATATATAGAAACTTTCTAGTTCCATCTCCTAGAACTAACTTATGAGTTAATTACAGATATTTCTCATCTAGTAGGGTAGTATTTGTGCATTTGTTAGTAGGGGAACATCAAATTTTTCTGACACTGCTCTCCTTTCCCATCTTGCAGGTGCAGTCCACAAAAATTGTCAGACAGGTGCTAGCCTTTGCTACATACTGTGTTACTTAAACGCAGGGAATTAACCCAGTGAAAGTCCTCCTGGAGGCAAGGCACGAGCAATTTTTGCTCCCCTTGAAAGCAAATCCTGCTTCATAGGACAGAAGTGAGCTCACTTAGCTCCACACAGGAATAATCTCCTCTCTTTTATCTCTCTTTAGACTGTACTCCAGGACACCTCTCTTTTACTAGCACTCCTCAGGTAAAAACACACTTTCTTCAGGTTCTTTCGCATTTATCACACATAGCAGTAACCCATTTGAATACCACTTTACTACAGGGAATCTTAACCTGGGATCACTGAAATAAGAGGCAGCGTAATGTTTACCTGATGATGGAGTATTCCTGAGGATACATGCTAAGACTTAAAATCATTTGACTTTCATTCCCATAGGGAAGATATATCATCTCACAGACACAGAGGAAAAGCGAAAGGGTATAAAATGTCATATAAAAATTCAGTGGAGAAAACTAAAGCCCTAACTACATAATTCTACCTTATTTTTTGAGCGTTACTCAATTTTTTGTTTAGAGGTTAAATATCCCACATTGGTATTCAGCAAAGTTCTCCTGGCAAATGAAAGTAGGTTATCAGGGTCACCTTTTATAGTCATTACAAATTTCCCAGCGGGATACTGCAGTTTGATCCTTTCTTACCTTTCTTTCCACTTTCAATGGCAAAGTCAATGGCTGCCCTGATAAAGCTGTTTTCAGGTAAGTAGCTAAAATCTGGAGGAACTGAGAAGACAGAAGGACTGTTTATATACCAAAACATGTCAGCAGAAATTATAGCCTCTAGCTTCTATGTAAATTCACTGGCCAAACTGAGCTATGTTTGAGCTAACTAATTCTGTAGGTAACTCAAAGCATTTAGACCACAAGATTGACAGGTGCATTGGCCTTTCTACTTTTAAGGCAAGCCAGACATTTTTGTTGATGAGAGGTGCCAGCTCTGAAAAAACGAATGCATTGATCAACTGAAAAGCCAGGGATAAGAACT
Organism: Buceros rhinoceros silvestris; assembly: GCF_000710305.1. Taxonomy (NCBI): domain Eukaryota; kingdom Metazoa; phylum Chordata; class Aves; order Bucerotiformes; family Bucerotidae; genus Buceros; species Buceros rhinoceros. Next base: position 10,083 of record NW_010426151.1, on the reverse strand, counting down.
TCTTTAAAATGTATCAGCCCCTCTGAGTCAGGCTTTAAAAGGGAGAGCTTCAAAAGCTTAGCAAGTTTAATACAGAGAACATTCCATACCTATCTAACCTCAGGCATGTGTGTCAAGATTATACAAAAGTAGAAACTCCAAGCATCTTTCTTCTCTGATGAGGAAGTTTATCTACACTTCATATTACTAGTTTTCAGTATGGTTCACACTGAAGTGAACAGCTTCCACTTCATTAGTTTTCTCCTATTACTGGTATTTCATCAATGGTAATCTTGCCTTTATTTTACTAATGGATATTGAAACAACATCAGAAGGTAATGATGTATCAAAAGAATATGAATTCCTGTGTGCTAACTGCTTCACTAGAAGGGTACTCTCATTTTCGACTTCAGCTAACCACAGAAGATGTCTTCTAGAATAATACTTCTGAAAAGTCAGCTTGCTCTTGTTATGGACGAGTTTTGAAATGCTAGCTTTCTTATACAGTGGGAAGTGCTAAAACCAAGAGTGGATTAATCAGTTCTCAGGGCACAGGTGGATAATGTAGATGTCAAACACATGTTCTACATATAATGTAAAACTTCTTTACAGTTTATTCTATACAAGAATAAAGACAGAAGCAGTACACAAGTTGAACAGAACAATCTAGGACCTTAGTTTGATACTGCAAGTAAAAGCAGATGGCTGGGGGGATCCTATTCAGCACACTGACTCTTCCTTCATATTCTAATCTTCAGGTCTGGCACACAGGACCATGAGGTCTCTGATTCAAAGGCTTTCATGTCATTTAATAGTACTGCATTAGCCTGTATTATCTAATGTGTCCCTTGCTGCCTTTTTAGCTAGGTGCTACTTCTATATGTTCTTTAAGCAGCAATAATGAAGCATCTTACCGGATGTCCTGTTCTGGACAGAAGACAAACGGGACATATGAAGCCATCCCAAAAGTCCTGCTGCATTTGTCTGAAGGCCAATTTGCCCTGAAAAACTGATTATCTGTTGAAACAATAAAGCACTAGTTAGACAAAATTCCCTGCACTGCCTCATTCAAGCGGCACACAGGCATTATGCAGTAAAACAGATTTGGCTTGTTTGTGCAAGGTGTGACAGTAGTCTAGTGCATTATCCAAAGCAGGCAACAGAGGCTACCTTCTTACCTGTGTAAGGGTTCTGATGACTTCATTCAGTTTACTTTGAAACTGGGAGGACTGAATGCTCTCAGATTTCAGCTGCCAGCAAAAAAAGAAAAAAGTTAATTTTATAACGGAATAAAAAACCCCAACAAAGCAGAGAATAGGTGCTGAAAAGACAGGTTACATTTGCACACGTGCCTTTTTGTGGGGGAGTGGAGGAGAAAAGCAGAAAGCCTACACAGCTGTAAATTTTTCCACAATGGTACTGCATACGGGTCCCATACGACGGGAAAATGGAACAGACCCCATTTTACACGTCATAATTCTATCCTGGTTGGTTCTTACTCAGCATGACTCACTATTGCATAAATGGGATGCCCTGGTATATAACAACTGCTGTAAGGATGCAGAGGATGTCATTCCATCTTGCCTTCTAGCCAAATTTCTGGAAGAGAGAAATTTATCATTTGCTTGCACATTCTCACCTGTATCATGCTTCCTTCAGAGCCCACTAGTGCAACCAGCCCATTGACAGCAGCCAGACGCTGCATTGTTGGAGAACCCTGGAAGCACAATGCAGGATCAGTGAGCCTGTGTGGTCACATAACACTACTGCAGGACGAAACACTTGTTTCTTCCAACACAAAAACCATGACTGCTATCATCTGTACACCTCTCATCCAAACAACCCTATCATGTCAGACTCCAGCAAGCTGGATAATTACTCATCCCTCTCTTGGTGAATGAAGGCTTTATATGGAGCTTCTCCACCCCCCAATCTGAAATCATCACGCACTTCTCGCTGACAAATCGTTTTCTTCTAGCACAGTCTGTATTCTGCATAACAGGCCAATAAAATCCAACTCGGAAACACTGTATCTTTATTGATATTTACCTTCAGCTGCAATCTTAATGTATTAGAGTTTGATTTCAACCATGGTATTTTTGTTACAATGAGATAAATTAAAACCATTATAACAACTAGGGCACTATAATCACCAGTCTGTTAGACTAATCTTGATAAGTAGCACCTAATTTCACAAGCCGTCTTTATTTAATAATCTAGATTTTATCCTTGGATATTGTTCCAAATCAGTAAAGATGTCCAAATTAACATCTCATTGAAATAACCATTTCCCACAAATCATCCAAGCAGAAGAGAAACAGTTTTATTTCCTTTATCAAAACAGACCAAAGATGTAGTTTTTCCTTCCAAATATCAAACAACATGTTCAGATTGTTCTACCTTTTCCTAGCATCAGTTCTGCAGAACCAAGAAAAATTACGTTCCTACTGTTAATTTAAAATCCCTCCTCCCCACCCCTCCCTGAAAAAAACAGAATATGTGTTCAAACTCCTTTACCTCTGCGAGCACAATTTTCATCCAGGCTGGCATTAATCTGTTACTCAGGTCTTCGGCTTTCCCATGACCACAAGCTGACAATCCATGTACTATCGCACCTAGAGCTAAAGCAAAACCCTGGGTCTGTAAGGTGAAAAAAATATATTAAAAAAAACAGATATCCTGAAGAATTCCATATTCTTTTAAATATTTATTACTGAAACATTAAATATTTATTATTTGCCAATAATTAGAAGTAACGTCTTTGTCTAAATACTGGAAGATTTCTTATTTCGTGTATTTTCTCGTGTCAAGTGACATAGCATTTTCTGAGATTAAATACTGGTCTTTGGGACATAGATTGCTCCGGAGACTTTATTTTACAGCATACTTTCTGATATGAAGACAAAAAGCTGTAACAAAGGTAGTTCCCTTTGACTTCCCATTTTCCAGTTACACATTCTAAACAGTTGCTTAGTGTAATAGCAGGCTTTGATTCAGAATGGTAACCGCCTTTTCTTTTTTCCTTTTTTGTTTCCCTTTTTTGTGGAAAGCACTTAACAAAGAACATGCACTGATATGGAGGTCATTTTTGCATTTTCAGAGGATGACCCTAGGACACAAGGGATGAAAACAGACACGTGGAAGAAGTCATGGCTGTGTTTACGACACACTGTCTGGAGGCTAAGGGAAAGCAAATTTCAGAAGAGCACAGCAGATATATTTTCTTAACAAGAAATAGAATCTGAAGAAATACCTTATAAAAGAGACAAAAATTGTCAGGGAATAAAGACACAAAGAACTCAAAACTACCAACTTCCCTTCTAAATGCAAGCAAACATAAAAAATCTATTTTGATTTCACTGTCTGGTAACGGCTATACGCCTGTAGACAATGCAATAATGGATCAAGTGGTAGTCTTGGTAACTGCACAGTATGCACAATACACTCAGTGTTAGCTAATGTTAAAAGCAAGAAAATTATATTTATCTGAAGTTACAGTTTGGTTAAAGTAGTATCCAATATGAAATTGGTAAGAGAAAAGCAGAATTGAAGCAAAGCCCAAACACTGAATTATGACCTGCTGATTACTCTCCACTAAGATCCGTAGCTTGTTCATGGCCTCCTCAGCCTCTGCTGCTTCTATGATTCCAGCACTGAAAGCACAGACACAGGAACAGGCTACAGAATAGGAAAGTACCTGAAAAAAATTATTTAACTCTGTTACCCAGTGTCTGATTAAATTCCCTGTAGCAATGTGCACACAGAGCAATATGCCAACATGATAAAAAAAGCCATTACATTTTGAATATATACTTTCAGATGTTCATTCCCTCTCTGAAGGATTCTCCATTGACGCTAACATTAAACAAACAAAACTAAAGTTTGGAAGTACTTATGGTTTTATGTAGGTTGAACTCCTGATCTTCCACACAAATTTACTTACTCTTTTCAACACAAGTATCTGATCTTTATCTATGTGAGCATATGCAGCATGCTGTGATTTCATCAGGGCTGCAAGCAGGTCCACAAGGCCAGAAGAGCAGCATGTAGTAGAACTGTCTATCACAGTGCATGACACTAGCCTCATGTCTTTGCAAAAGGATTCACAAGTAACACTGCTTTTCTTTCCGTCCTTCAGCCTTAGACGTGGAGAATAAGAAAATGAAGTCTGAACTTTAAACAAGGCAACTTTGCCAGCTGTTTAATCTTCCTTGTACCAAAGCTAAGCAACAGAACAACACAGGATTGTAAGGGTAGTAGAGAGCAAATACCTACTGTGCAGGATTGACAACAATTTGACTTGGAGCAAGTAAGGCTCAGATTGTACCTCTTGCTGCAGCAAGTCAAAGTTACCTCTCAAGTACAGGATTAGATTCCAGTCATTCATCCCTCTGGAAGAGCCTCTTGTGCATTTCATAAATAGAGCAGTATTCATCCTAGGGTGCTGGCCAAATTTAATTTATGTAATTATCAGTACAATTCCTTACAGAGATCTTAATTTAAAAGGGTAGGTTTTGCTTCTCATCCCAAGCTATCTCATGATGTTAAACAGCTGCTGCCTTTCATTTCAGAAGTATTGAACCCAATTTAGGTTCAGAAAAGCACTTTGAGATCACTGGGGAGAGATAAACGTTTTCATAGCTGTAAGTCATTTTAGTGCATGAATCATTAACTGCAAAAAGGCTCATCCTCAACACATATGTACTGCCAAAAAAATTAAACTCCTTTAAAGTAGACTTTTAATAAAGAGCTTGCAGAGCAGTACCAAGAGGGAAAAGAGTGTAATACTAAAAATCTGTACTATCTCTCTTAGAAAAAACAGATGATTATGCAACTCAGCTGTTCAGCTGCTGCAGGCTTACACACATGAGGTACAGTGTTGCTTTTTGTGCAAAGCATCTGCTTATTCTGGTTCTTGTTTTCTGTTGTAAACTCCTCCAATTTGTTAAGTTTCAGATCTCAAGTTTTACCTTAATGAGGTTATAGACCTAGTGCATGGACTATGTCAAAACCTACAGGACATATCTTGGCAAAATAAATCAAAATGCACTAGCCAAGCTCAGTTTAAAACTTCAAAACCTAGTTATAAAGAGAACAGCAAACGGGGCCATAGCAGCATTCTCAAGTGCAACATTCAGAGCAGCTAGTGACAGTAGCTTTCAAAGGAGACAGAGGGCATATTGAAGGAGGAAGTATTAGCATTCAGGTTCTCTCTGAGAGTAACTTACTGTCTGCTTTCTAGGAGATCAGATGAGCAGTAAACAACTGAATAAAGACCCCTACCCACAGTTACTCAGGACCCAACTTTCAACAATCTATTCTGACATTAAGAAATTAAAGAAACACTTCAAGAATGATGATCGTTATCTTTTCAGACGGTTTCTTAATGTTTGTTCAGCATTACAGATTATTCTATTGTTATTATTATCATTATTGTTTTCTTCCGCAAATACAGAACTATGTATCATGAAATGAATACTCAAAAGTAAGTATTCCAGTACTATTGATACAAAGCCTCAGGAAAAAGTCTATAGTTATTACAAGGAGGCAACAAAATAAAAAAGGAAACACAAAATTTGCAATAAAATAGGTCATACCTCCTGGACCCATCTGCTTTGGTCCTCACTGCCATCCAGGAATTTGCAGAGTTTTCGCAATGAACTGGAAACATGCACTCGCGATTCTGTTTGGCTACTGTGACTCATAAGTGAAAGAACAAGTCCTACTCCCAAAATACATCCAGTGCTTAAAAAGAAGACAAAAGAAAAAGAATTAAGTATGCTTTGGCTGCTCTGAACTCTCTGTTCACCTCAATATGGATTGCTGAGCAGAAAGACCTCTTGATCCTGCTTAATAACTAGCTCTGAGGATAATTACTTACCACAGTCAATTTTACAGATGGTTTAGTGCTTTTTGGGAGACACAGAATGAAAGAAAAACGAAGAACCAAAAACCCCATCAACAAGGTCATCAACCAGTATTAAGGCAGTACGGATCAAAACATCTACATCTGATTTATACTGGGATATCAGAGTTCTGGATATCAGTTAAACATACTAATTGCAGGTCCACTGGCTGTATCACAGTCTGTTGTTCTCAGACTCCTGCAAGAGGTGATACAGTTTGCAAAAATAATGAAATTAGTGATTGAGCCAGATAACAGCTAAGATGACCGTACAGATTAAGGTATTCAACTGAATTTCAGAATGTGAGAGTCAGGTACCTATTCTAACCCATATGTACTAAAATACACATATGCAGCGGTGGACCAGACATATGCAGCACAACTAAGAATTTGATGGTGAGGATACTTGAAATTGTAACGAGAAGAACCAGTACCAGTAGAGGCTGGGGTATGATGTGATCAAGAGCAGCCCTGTGAAGAAGGACTTGAGGGTACTGGTAGATGAAAGCCTGGACATGAGCCGACAACATGCACCTGCATCCCACAAAGCCAACTGTATCCTGGGCTGCATCAAAGAAAGCGTGGCCAGCAAATCAAGGGAGGTGATCCTGCTGCTCTACTCTGCTCTGGTGAGACTTCACCTGGAGTGCTGTATCCAGCTCTGGAGTCCTCAGCACATGAAAGACATGGACCTATTGGAGTGGCTCCGGAAGAGGGCCACAAAAACGTTCAGAAGGATGAAGCACCTTTGCTAAGAACACAGTCTGAGAGAGTTGGGGTTGTTCAGCCTGGAGAAATGGCTCCAGGGCGACCTTACTGTGGTGCTCCAGTACTTAAGGGGAGCTTATAAGAAAGATGGGGACAGTCTTTTCAGCAAGGCCTGTTGCAACTGGACAAGGGCTGATGGTTTTAAACTAAAAGAGGGGAGAGGAGACTAGATATAAGGAAGACATTTTCAACAATGAGGGTGGTGAAACACCAGAACAGGTTGCCCAGAGGGGTGGTAGAAGCCTCATCCCTGGAAACATTCACGGTCAGGTTCCATGGGTTTCTGGGCAACTTGATCTAGTTGAAGATCTCACTTCAGGGGCCGATGGACTAGATGACCTTTGAAGGTCCCCTCCAACCCAAAACATTCTATGATTATAACTTTAAAGTACATAATTTATTAGGGCAGCTGCCATGAACAGCTTCACAGTATCTGCCTCTTTTTCAGATTTGACCAGAAATTCCGTTCTGGACAGAGAACTCTTACTAAATTCAGCACCTGTGCTCCTACATCAAGTTTCAGTTTCCATAGGTCATCAGTCATAACACTTTAAAGTTTTGTCAGAAAATTTCTAAACAGTTCAGGCTGCCATCATGAGATACTAAAGGCACAGCAAGTACTCACTGCTCTGAAAGTGATCTCTCGCTGGCACTCATAGACAACAGCTTAAAGCAGCAACTTTTATCTGAAGATTTCTTCCCCCCCCACACACATCAGGGTCTTACAGGAGTGGCTGAAGGAACTGGGGCTGTTAGAAAAGAATGCTGAAGGGGAGATCTCATCACTCTCTACAACTACCTGAAAGGAAGAATTAGTCAGGTGGGGGTCGGTTTCTTTTCCCAAGTAACAAGCAATAGGAAAAGAAGAAATGGCCTCAAGTTATGTCATGGGAGGTTTAGGTTGGATATTAGGAAAGAAAGGAAGAATTAGTCAGGTGGGGGTCGGTTTCTTTTCCCAAGTAACAAGCAATAGGAAAAGAAGAAATGGCCTCAAGTTATGTCATGGGAGGTTTAGGTTGGATATTAGGAAAAATTTCTTTACAGAAAGGGTGGTTAAGCATCGGAACAGGCTGCCCAGGGAAGTGGTGGAGTCCCCACCCCTGGAGGCATTTAAAAGACGTGTGGATGAGATGCTTAGGGACATGGGTTAGTGGTGAACTGGCAGTGCAAGGGTGAATGGTGGGACTTGATGATCTTAAAGGTCTCTTCTGACCAAAACAATTCCGTGATTCTGTGATAATTCTGAGCATGCCAATGACAGACACTGAATGTAACAAGCAGTGAAATGGACATGGCTAGGATCTTAGGCATTCTTCTAAGCTCCTGTTATCCAACTTAAAAATGGGAAGGATCACTGCTTTTACTCAGCTAAGTAAAATGAGAATAACGTCAGTCACATTTACAAGCTAATTTTTTCAGCAACTGTGGTTGAAGATGGTGAGCATGCCTAGCATGGTGTCTTGGCAGCAGCATCTTCTCTTTCCAGCAAAGCAGCAGAAACAAACCTTTGGAATCAACATTTTAAAATAACTGGCATATCTGAATTCATGAGCAGCTAATAAAATAAGGACATGGCTTACACAGAAGAGCTCTATTGCTTGTTGACAAAAATACCTAGAAAGGAAACAAAGTTCCTAATTAGAGCTACAATTTTTCATCTAGTTGACTGTTAGCAAAGACCCAAAACCTAAGTGGGGACTGAAGCAAGAGTAAAACCTCACTGCTGCCCTTTTTTAACTAGCCATTGTTTTTACTTGGCCACCTTGTTTCTGATCCATATAAAACTAATATTTGAGTGCACTTCATCCACACGGTATCTCCTATTTCCCAGTACGTTTTAAGTATTTTACTGCCAGTGCATCAGACATACTTGCACCACTGTCATGACTCATCTTTGAATCTACTGTCATTTATCTCAATAGTGATACTTGGCAGCGTATGGGCAGTACAATCCATCACATTACAGAATGAAGGACTTCATGAACAGATAATGAAACCAAATAAAAGGTTTGTATCTTAGGATGAAGGAAAACTGGTATTTTCCAGATAATCCTGAAGTCAGTGGAGTATGACACCTTTCTGCAAGAACAATGTAAAAATTTGGTGACAGTTTTGATTGAAAATGCCTTAAAGTTGAATCAAATAGCTACCGACCTTGCAAAAAACTCCATAAAAAGCAAGTCAGTTTAACGCTCCACACAGCAATTTAAAGGAAGGGTACTGTGTATTTCAAGCTTCATAACAATTTGCTCTTTACCATACCTTTATCCAACACGTATCAGTGTTTATAATCTGCTTGGTATTTCTCCAGTATTTATTCTTACAAATGCAAACTAGTTCTACCATGCAATAACTTTATACATAAAGCCATATTTGCAAAGGTTTTGAGAATTCATTCCCCTCCCAAAATTGAATATAACCTATATGAATAACTGGAAAAGTTAACAGCCATAAATGTACATGCTTGCTGAATTTATCATCTATGAAAGTTAGGCTTAGGTGAAAAAATGAGCTATAATATATTTCTGTATTCAGTAAGTCTGAAAAAACTTAGTAAGTGTAAGTCACTTATCATGTACATTTTCCATATGTGTATATATATTTTTTCCATATGAATCTGTATATTTTAGAGATATACATAAATCAGCTTCTGTATGACAAAACGGCATATTTAAGGTCCCCTCACAGATCTCTTCATAGTCTCAATGCAATCCATTTAAATTAGGAGTAACTGCAAAGCTTTTTAGTTTCTTTCCAGGAGAAACTGGCTGCTCATGGCTTGGATGGGTGTACTCTGCACCAGGGAAGGTTTACACTGGATATGAGGAAAAATTTCTTCACCGGAAAGGGTTGTCAGGCTTTGGAACAGGCTGCCCAGGGAGGTGGTGGAAGCACCATTCCTGGAGGCATTTAAAAGATGGTGACTAACAGACGAGGTGCTGAGGGACCTGGTTTAGTGGCGACTTGGCAATGTTGTTTAATGGTTGGACTTTATGACCTTAAAGCTCTCTTTCAAAAGAAACGATTCTGTGACTCGATGATTCTCTGCAATCTATGAAAAATCTTTTCTGTTGTAAACTGAAGAAGCATCATATTAACATGCTTAACCATCTGAAACGGTCTTCCCCCTTAAAAGATAATGAGTTTCACTTTGATTTTTTTTACCCCTTGTGTGGTTACAACAGATAAAAAGAGTACTGACTTACAAGCATTATTCTCACAGCGACCTTTTCTGAGAGGAAAGTTCCAAGTTCAGAGTACTTTTCGGCTTACACACACATAGAGATTCTTATGGATCAGATGTGGACTCTCACCACACCAAAACATTTCCCAAAGCAATCGGGAGCCACGGCACACCGCCGGGAGGCGGGCTGGGTCGGGGAGGGTGCGGGGTTGGAGGCGGGGGTGCTGGGCGGCAGGGTGCGGCGAGC
>NW_010426150.1:38918-42087 GCF_000710305.1 Buceros rhinoceros silvestris | reverse complement strand
GTAGGGAAATAGAATAATTAAGCTAAAAAATAAAATTAAAATGAATGGATCAAGTAGAGAATACATACATTTTCTGTGATGAAACGGTCTCTTTTATGACATTTGCATAGAAATGACCTGAATATATGTATCTGGAAATACAATCCACACAGTTCAGCTTGGAATGTTTTATTAATCATAGGCCTTAAAGACAGTGAACATGGGAGGGGATAGATCAGGAAATAAATACTACATGCAACAGAAATGGCCCTAAGATGAGTGGCTTTTCCGTTTCTAAACATGACAAGCTTCCCTCATTTCTTCAGGTAAGAACGCAGTATTCAACACATTTAATGACGAGCAACAACAAACCATTTTAACATGTGAGGTAGTTCCAAGTCTATCTCGACTATTCTGAGAAGTGTATTATGGCCCTAATTTTGTTAGATAGTGAATTCCCGTATATTTTTATCCTTCGTTACTGGAAACTGACTCAAACAGTAACAGCTTTCTATCATATTATCAAGGATAAAATTATCTGACTTTGTATGAATCATCAATATTGGATTAAAAAGTTGCAGCAATGAATTTTGTACCATACTGCCATTTGATACAATAATGGTGCTAATAATATCTGAAATTACAACTTCTAGTCCCCACTCAGCAAGAGATGATTTCAGAAGCAAGTGGGAATATATTCTCTTCCTGTATTCTTCTTTGTAAAACACATCTCTTTTCCAAAGAAATGTTTTTATGAACATAAATACATTTATTTAAATGAAAATTCAAAAGCAGAGTGTGCAAAAATAACGGGTAGCCCTGATGTGGTGCCAGCTCTCCCCCCACTGACAGTATAGGATGAATCAGTACGTAATTGAGGTGCTCTGAATCATGCTGCCAGTGTCTTGGATGTATGTTTTAAGCATTGCAATAAGATCCATAGTACCTGGCTTAAATCTCTTCCCCAGAGGGTAGTACCAATTGTGTGAACATAAAAACAATGTTATTATTGGGTCAGGGCAAAAACCCACCTAGCCCCGTGTCTGACACTCACCAATGGCAGATGCATGGTGAGACACATAGGTAGAGGGCAACATAGGGTGACAGCTCCCTGTACACTCCTTTGACAGCAGTGACTTATGCCCCTGGGACTTCCTGAATGAAAGGCAATGCCTTTGTGTTTAGTAGAATACTGTCAATTTTATTTCATTAATTTGTCCCATCACTTCTGAATCCAGATAAGCTTTAGGCATCCACAATGTCTTGTAGCAGTCGCAACACATATGAGAAAGTACCTCTATAACTTGCTTTTAATCTGTTACTTGCTAGTTTTATTTGATGGTCTTAGCGTAGATGAGATAGACAGTTTCTAATCATTTCACCCACTCTATGTTACTGCTCTTTTACAGACATCTGTCGTATCCTTTCCTCAGTGACTTGTCCAAGATGAGGAGCGTTATTACATTTAGTTTTTCACTATCATTGGTCCTTCTTACTGTCCAACTCTGTATCTTTCCCAGTACTGTTGTATTCTTCTGGAGACAGGGGACCACTGAACTAGATCAAAGATACCTGAGGGAGTTAAACAGTGGCATTATGGTGTTTTCTATTTTGTTTTCTACTCCTTTACTAGAAATTCTTAATTCTGCCTGCTTTTGGCATCCATTAAACACTGATCTAATAGTTTCATAGAGCTACCTGCTGTAACTACAGTATCTTTTTCCAGAACAGTAAAAACTAGTTCAGAAGCTGTCACTGTGAAAGCAAGACCAGTTCGAATGCGGAGTGAAGATTTCTTTCCCACAACTCTGTTTGCCTGTCACATCATTTTTACTAGTGAAGCAGAACATGGACAGAACTGCTTTTTGCAGCAGACAACAGCCCTACAGATTATAAGATAAATATCTTCTCTCAGTGGCAGGGTCTGTTCCTTTGGAACCTAAACAGTTAGAGAGGAAGATCCAAAATGGACTTTTTGCATTGGAAACAATGTTAAATGACTGAATGCACCTTTGTGGCAGATAGATGAGAAAGATAAACAAGGAGGAGCTGCTAAATCACTGAGATGTATCTAGAGAAGAGTAATCTTGCCATAGCTACTCTATCAAAGGAGCAGGAGGGAGTCACTGGAGCAGAAGGGGCATTTAAATTTGCTGAACGAAGAGAAAGAGGCAGAGCACTAAAAATGGGTTTGTACAGTTCCCCTGCCATCTCACAAAGGGAAGCTGATCCTGGAGACCTTATGAAGTGGGAGAGATATTGCAAGCATAGAGCTGAATGTGGCATGATGAAGTCACCCTTTTCTTGATAGAACCAGCCTGCTATATTATGTGGAATGACTTTCTTTAGATGTGTTGATCAGGTATGAAATATGAACAACCTCTAAATGCAAAGAAAGGGAGAGGATGTCATTTCTGGCATAAAACGAAAGAATATTTCGTGATGGTGGTATAGACTGTTACCAGGAAAACTTATCCATGATAAGGACAGAGGTTGATTGCCAGATGAAATTGCTGGGAAGATTTACAATTTATTCAATCAATGGGGTGTTGAAAACTGTCATTAACAGTGATCTCTCAGCTGCAAAGCTGGGTTTTTTAATACAAAATTCCACAACAGAAGCATTTTAGTACCAAGAATTGAAGCCCACATCTTTGTTCAGGCGCAATTTGAAATTAAGACACCTAAACAGATGGGTAGACACACGTGCTTAGCTCATACTATAGTTGAAGGACAGCCAGTCAGTGGAGCCTAGTAAATGACCCCAGTCAGTGAGCTAGTAGATACCAGTTGAAGCTGCGCAGATATTGGCACCTGGTGCTATGAGAGATGCCTTTAAGGATTCATAACACGATTACTGGGTTGGCAGATATGGCAGGAACTTCTGGGAAATAGCTTGGGGCCAAGTAAGATACTCCTTGGTGCCTAAAATAAATCCACACCCTATGCATAGGATATTGAATCTTAACCCAACTTGATGAATCTTAACCATCCAGAGTGTGATGGCTTAGCAACTTCTCCTGTTTCAGAAAGAAGTTTGCTTTAAACCAGCCAATTTGTATTCCCTATCATGTGACATCAGCTGCATCTCCATTTTTCATTGGCTAAAAGTTTTCACGGGTTTGTTTGATTTTCACACCGTTTCTGCTTTAAAAAGCCGCAGTGCGCCTGCGTTAGTCAGTCTTTATGC